>NC_034410.1:42464506-42705172 GCF_002078875.1 Numida meleagris
TTAGATGAAATCTTTCCAGCCTTTCTTCCTCTTCTAGACTTCAGAGGAAACATCATGTGACATTGTTACCCTGATGAACAACAGGGTTAGAAGGATAAGTAGTAAATAGCATTTGCTATTGTCCTATCACGTAAATATTGATTTACAAATTCTTTTAATCTTGGCTATGTTCACTGCATTATTGTGGGATAATATAAACCTTGCCAATATCAATCTCGGTTACAAAAAGTATTTATTTTCATAGATGAGCTATTTCCTTTGGGCAAAGGCAGCACTTAATCCAGACTGGTTTCCGCACGATCCAGAGTACTGATACTGTTTTCCACTTGATGATCTTTCCTGTTTCTATGATAATACCAGCTAAGTGTTTTTTTTCATTAGTATCACAAGTACCTCCCTTTGTCCCATAATGCTATCAACATAGGATCTATTTTGGAACCATCACTCTACTGTTCTGTATACTAAGTGTCTTTTTCCTTTGATAAGTCCTCCATTTTAATCTTCGAGGTAAACATAATGATTGGCTTAGGAATACATAGAATTTTCACAGGCTTGTCATTTACATGGACAAGAATTTCCTGTTACTTTGAGGGTCAGTAGCAGACCCAGAAACAGTATTTTTAGTGCATTTTTGCTAAGAGATATTACATGTTTTAAATGATATTTACCCCTTGATGATACAATATGACACCCAGAGGTTCCTCCAGGCCAGAAGGGTTTAGAAACAATTCATCAAGCCAATATTTTAAAAAGGAAACAATAATAACTAGAGAAGTATGAGTGGGCGTGAAGGGACAATGCTATCTATGAGGAACCAGATCTTATTCAGGGGCAGAATGTGCAGAAATGTCTGCAGAGGACACTGGTAACTTTTATTTCCACAGTGCATTCCCAAATAATCTAGATGTGTGATTTCATTCAGATGCCATAAGCTGCAATCAATTTTACCTTGGCAGAGTTGCCTCTGTTATTTTGGTCTTTGGTTGGTTGCTTGCATGGTGTTTTTTTGTCATTCTTTGTTTATTTGTTTTTGCATTCTTCAACCCACAGTTCACCGTCTAACTTCTCCAGAAAGAAGTTCAGATACTCATGGATCTTCTCTTCAAAACTGTGAAAACACTTCTGAGTGCAGTAACCAAGTAGCCTTCCTACCAATCTGTTTGTACTCTCATTTTCTAGCTGTAAGGACAGCACATCTAGAGCATGAAGCTGCGAAATGGCAATGTATGTCTACTATAACTGAATTAGATTCCATCTCCTGCCTCCCTAATTATGTCTAATACTCTATGGCAAGTGCTTGTTTCTTGGCTTGGTTTCTCCAATCTATCACTTCTTTTCTTCAGAAAGAACTTTTTAATTATTATGTTCTTTTCACAGATCTTTTCTTTTCTCAGACTAGTTCCTTAGCAGTTCCAACACTTCCCATTTATTTTTTTTTCCACAGTTACACCATACCAATAGATTCAAGCAGTAAAAATCTCAACAGCAGACTAACCTGACAGAATATAAATCTGCACAGCGCTGCTCAAAGTCTGTCATGATCCCAGTTTATGAAACCCAAATGACTATGGATTTGGACCTTGATCACAGCCATTTCACTACAAGATATGCAGCCAGTTGTGTGCACCAATACCTACTTTATAACAATCTCAGTAACTGTTCAGTTTCAGGAAAATTCAGTGTGACTTCTTGATCGTTTTTCTTACTCATTTTTTACTCCCTTCTTCTGTTTTATATATAAAGATCTGAAAATACTGTGCTAACAAATCCTCATTTGAAAGGATTGTGCAAGGTATGAAGAATCTCACTGTGTGTTTGTGTACAATAGAGAGAGACAGACAAGGCTTTTGGAGAACAGCATTACATCAGCCAATACAGCTGAGACAAACAATTAGGCTTCAGGTCCTAATGAAGGCCGTTCATGGCAGGAAGTTTGTCCATTTCCTTCAAATGTTTCATTTGATCTAGTAAAGGGGCATAGCTCTCCTACAGACCTTGTTTTATCAGAGCTGTAACAGTACTATTTTATGGATCATAGTTTCCTCAACTCATGACTTCCAAGCAAAGCAAATTCATGTGCAATAATTAATTTGACACTACAATCCTGTCAGCACAGAGGATATCTGAATGACATGAAGGAGTGGATGTGAGAGACTGAACTCAGGAGCATCCACATGATTCACTGAAAACTAAATGAAGATTTAAGAACATACCTGCTCCTTGCTGAGACAGCAGTGAGTAAATGTGTTTCACCAATGATCCAAAGAAAAAAACAAAACCCAACCCCCTATTATTAGGACTGACATGAATAAGAATACAAGAAAAAATGCAATGGATTGCTTGCTGCCTGTACTGGCTTAACAACAAGTTGGTTATACAAGCAAAGGAGGAGAACATGAAGCCATGCTTCTTTTTGTGCCCAGTGGGTCAAAACCTATACCATTGACTTACGCTGAACAATATCTATTTATAGCTGTACTGCAAACTTAATGGGAATTCTCCTGTAATCAGGTGTTCATTGCAGAAACTCATCTTCACTTAAGACCGTGTCTTTCCATTCTAGTTAATAGAGAAACTAATGCATTAAGATTCTTGCAACGTGGATAAATGTGTCAAAATTGAGACTTTCATTCTTAGCCAAGTGCGTAAAAGTTAGATTTGAGCTACAGTAGCCTCATTTTGTCTAAGATGCTTTGTGCAGTTGGAAGGTATTGCAGTTCCTCTTGTTTTGATACAAGTTTATGTGAATACAAAATAGGATTATATAATTCTCTGTGTTGAAAACCTCTACTACTACTGTCATGCTGGATATCCAACAAACTGATAATAGCACTGCATGCGAGGGAAATAATTCAAAATTATTAAAACAAACAATTGCTATATAACTCTCTTCCTTTTTGAATACAGAAGTCTTCAAAAGATTCCATTTTCTTGTGAGATTCATATCTCCATTTCTCTTTAATACCTCTAATATTTTGCTCAGGATCTTTCAAAGATAAACCAGAAGCATGTGAATGATGGAAACATTTCAATCCTTGCAGATATTTACCAAGGAACAATTTTTAAAGCACCATAAACAAGGTAAAATGTGATGTTAGAATTGTTTTTACAACTAGAATACAGAGGCTGATGGTGTTAGAATGAGAGAGATGGAGTTGAGCTGCTTCTGGCTAGTAACACAAATGTTAACTCACCTTTATTTTTCTGCTGAAGAAATGCATAGAGACTGAATCATTTTATCAGCATGTTGCAGTTGCTTCCAGTGGCACATTCTCTACATTTAATTAAGCAGAACTTCACAATGAAATTCTGAGCTTCTGGATTCTCTCATGCTGTCTTGCTGTGCTACAACCTATAAAATAAACCTTCATTCATATCAAGGTTTGTAAATCTGGCCAAGTTTTGAGCAAACCAATGTTTGCTTTTTAATTGTGCAAGTGTACTCATTTATATTTTAGTCTTCTTGGCCAGGCTTTTAAGTTGGGAGAAAGAATTTTTTTAGTAGAAACTGCACCTTATTGAGCAGGAAATCCCTTCAGGATCATCATAGAGTTGTTTGAGTTGGAAGGGACCCTTAAAGGCCATCTGGTCCAACTCCCCTGCAATGAACAGGGACACCTACAGCTACATCACATCGCTCAGAGCACTGTCCAACCTGATCTTGAGTGTCTCCAGGGACAGGGCACCCACCACCTCTCTGGGCAACCTGTGCCAGTACCTCATCACCCTTATTGTGAAAAACTTCTTCCTTACATCCAATCTAAATCTCCCCTCTTCTAGTTTGAAACCGTTTCCCCAAGAGAGGTGGCAAGACCTGGAAACCCAATGTGATCTATGCCTCCTTTATTTACTTCTCTCACCAAGGTACTTATGACAGAAGTAAATAAAGTAAGTAGTGATTCTTTATTACTAAAGTAATAAAGAAGTACTGATTGCTAGAGCATACTCTTTCTTAAGTAGCTACTTTTTTCATTATTATTACCCATACATAATATTTGGCATACACAATAACATTTCACAAACATTTGCTGGTTTGCAAAACAGTCTTGAAAATAAAATTTGATTTTGAGCAAGGAAATGCAAGGAAAACTAATTCTGCGTAAGGAAGCTGCCTGTTTCAAAGCCAGTACCAAATACACATGATTTGCAAGGGCATAATGTCCTTCCAGGTAAAGTCTGATATTTTACAATACTTTGGGGAATTTGCATCTTCTGAAGGATTTTGTGCTTTTTCTGTACAACACTTGGAACAGTTGTTCCCATGACTGGCTGGAGTATCTCCATGTTTGTTTTTTTTTTTAATATTTCCTTAAATATTCATTGCTAGATTCTCTGTTGTTTGTTGTTGTTGTTGTTCTGTCACATTATGGACAATATAAAGTTATTTACCAAGTTTATATTTTCATTCCAACTTCCTGATTCCCACTCACTTTATATAGGAAAAAAACAGCATGAACAGACTGTTTGTGTCATGCAAACAGTTATAATTTCAAAAATTGACTGTAAAATTTGTAGTGGGCTGTTTCCCTCCCTAATTGACATTCCTTTTAGTTCTTAAATCTCTGTCCTATGCCACTAAGTTGGCCAACTACAATTACATCCCGAAGGAAACTGTACCTAACGTGCTTTGATCTAATGCAAAAGATCTTTCAGTTTTCATTTCATTTTCCCCTGTATTCAGGGACATTAGTTATTCTTAACCAGGTAAAGATTTTTAGTCATTCTTTCTACGGAACACAAGGAAATAAGCAACAGGTAAAGCGAAGGTAAAAACACTTTGGAAGTAAACAGAAAACACTAGAATAAAAACAAAATTCTGATTTGTGTCTATAAAACAGTTTCCGATCCTTGGAGTCCTGCTTGCATTAAGGGCAGCTGGACATTACAGTGCCAAACATCTTGCGGTGCCAACACAAGTGCTGAGCACGATGCTCACCAGGTCAGGGAGCCTGAAGGGATATCGTTGGTATTAACATCATGGTCTTCTTTCCCATCTGTGCTGTCAGCCATTGTGACTGCTGACACTTCCCAGAGCAGGAGCAAATTCAGAGCAAGAGAAGACATACTTACAACACAGCAATAAGCTATCTGTGTAGAGGAAATCTTCCTTCTCCTTGTTCTGTCCTCCCTAAACGAAGGGTCCACATAGAAGGAAACCTTTTGAATTTTTTAATTAAAATGAAATCAAGCCTCAAAGATTAAACTTGATTTGAACTTTCCCAACTACAGAGTTGACAGGATCATGCTCCAAGCCTTCTCCATAGCAATTTGAACTTAGGCACCAATTTCAGTAGCAGATCTGGGAGGAGTTGTTCCAAAACTTACCTTGGGTAACACAGTAAAATTATTTTCAGGACCTAGAAAAATACACTGCAGTAATTACATATTCTACATGAACATCCAGCACATTTATGAAGAATGCAAAGGAATAAGAGAGCAGCAATGGAAGTGGAAAATACTAGTAGGTTAGCATTATATGAACTAATACTGCATATTTATTTTTGATTACTTTTTTTTGGTCATTTCTGATGGAGTTCAGAAACACATTGGACCAAACTTGTCTGAATTTTGCTTTGCTTTCATGTATTCTGATCCCCATATATTCTCTCACTTGCCTTGGCTAGGAAAATAGGAAATAAAAATCAGGAGGAAACAGGAAAGTCAGTTCTAGATCGCATTAACAGTTACGGAGAAAGGGCTAACTTTAATATGGGTAATGTGAGAACACAGAATGTTCCTTACAGCTGGACAGAGAAGCTTTTGTGATTGGAAAATCTTGTAGTGAGTAATGATGAAAAAATACGTGAATGTGAATGTGTATACAGCTGACAAAGAAAAATGGGTTTCTTCACTCCTTTAAGAAATGGAGAATTGCAGCTCTCTTTTAGGTAAAGCATTTCTTGGAGGGGATGAATAAACAAGTGCCTAACAAGCCATTGGTGAAGGCTGTATGGGGCTGACATGAGGCAGGTACCATGCTGAACAGCGTTATAAATCAAAAGGCACTGAGCAAATAGAATCACTGCTTGGAAGAAATTGGTTATGCGTTGACTAGAGATTGAATTAGGCTGTGATGAGGCTGAGGAGATCCACTGAAGGCTGGAAGGATAGAGGAAGAAACAATTTAGATATGTCTGATTGAAGAAGTAACGGAGGAAAAAGTCCAAAGATTCAGCTCTCTGACAAAACAGGGGTACTAAATAATTAAAGCTGGCAGCTGTTTAGGTGGAAAATCATTACATCAAAGCTGAAATGTGGTCAGTATTTCCTGACATTAATTCAGAAAGAGAAATTCAAACTTTTGAATACAAACACATTCTGCATGAGCAGTAAAATTCCATGGACAAATTATATTAGTTGGTCTTTTATAAATACCCTTTGTTTTCTTCTCATTCATTCATTATTTCCTTCAGTCCTTCCAACATTAGCTGCAGTTTGGAAAACCTACTGATGGTCCTTTTTAAGGCAATGCATATTAAAAAAGAACAACACCAAACCACACACATTCTTTTCCACTGTATACAGCTCTGCATTAGATTTTCCTAATTGATTTTATTTTTGAATGGCAGCTTATGAACAATAAATGATATTCTGACTTAGCAGTCACCAAAACGCAAAATTCAGTGAACTATTAATGTGTGAATCTGTCAATTTTACCCGTTCCATTGCATGCTCATGGTATTAGTTGGAGCCCAGGATATTTAGAAACTCAGCTGTAATTGTGCAGTCCTGAGGGTCCGAGGCTTTGGAAGTACTCAGACCTCTTCCCACTTCCTTATTACTACATTATTGCTTTCTTATTCCACTCTCTTAACTTGTATGGCTTGACTGTACAAATAGAAGCTCATGACTTGAAAATGAGCAGCATTCAGCTGGCTCTACAACTTTTGCCTCGGAGTATAATTTTTAATAATGTAAATCTCGTGAAACTAGAAACATTTGCATAGGAATAGAATGAGGCAGATATGTCCATGTTATCTTGAAGAGAACAAGGGGTATGTAGGGTCATTGTATCTTTTGTTTCTGATTAGTTCTTAACCAAATGCTTTAGTATTTCTTAAGTTGCTATTCAAGCAATATTATTAACTTCAAAGTCTCAGGACGTGGTCGTGGACCTGAAAAATCATTAGGATCATCTTGGTTGATACATTATGGCACCGTGAATTGCTAGAAGGTTGTTAATAACAAGGTTGAATTTACCATTCTAAACAGAATCAGGCAAATAGATTGGAAACCTACATATTCCATGGGCAGAGGGGATGTTACAGGACAGAAGGGAGCACTGTAACTCTTACGTGATCTGAGAAGAAATTCCTTGCATTTGAACTGAGAAGCTTGCTGGTGATACTGAAAAAATAGTTGACTCATACAGTGACGAAGGAGGACACAGACACTACATTGAACTTGAGCTGCGCGTCACAACATTTATGTAATGTTGCGTATGTATACGTGCATACATGCATTTGCTGCGTGTTATGCAAATCCAAGGCATCGCATTACACTCTGATTCTGAAGTTCCACTTCGGGCTGCTTGTTTCAAGAGAACGGATCCCAGAAATCCAGGCTCCATATCCACTCTGCTTGACTCTCTGCACTCCTGCCACAAGGCTGGGTGAACCATCACTCCAGGTTTCACAGCCAGAACACATCTGTTTTCTTTCCAAGGACTGGCCTGCTGCCACCCCAGTGTTGGGGCTTTTTGGGTTCAGGGTGTGACCAGTGTTCAGCCAACCTCCCCAAAGTGTGATGCATGATAAACAAAATGACCAGAATTTGCTATCTCCCTTTTTACTGGATGTGAACAAGAAGCTGTTGAGAGAAGGTGCAGGATGGGTGAGGTGTCTGGAGGTGACTGAGCCCACCAGTGGGCACAGCCGTGTATGACGCAGTCCTTCCAGCCTGCGCTGGGCTAACAGGAAGGTGCTTGGGGCACCCCAGCAGGAAGCTGGGGAACAGCACCCTTTTTTACTCTGATCACAGTGTCATCACATTGTGTCTGGCAATTAATGTCAGAGTTAATTAATATAGCTAATTCATACTCATTAAGGAGATAGATAAATATCCACTAGAAATGCAGCTGTTTTCAGCATCCTCTTTTATTAATATAACATAAATCAGCTGCTGATGTCTTGCAGTTGCTACTGATCTGGGATTATCTATAAAACGTTTAAAACTTCTACCATTTAGCCCTTACCAGCCCTCTCTCCTTGCTGTTCAGCCACCCCTTACTTTAACAAATGCTGTCTCCAAATGCCAGCCATTAACAACTCCTGTTTTCTGTAATATTAACAATCTCAGACAGCATAATTTGCACAGTGCTTAAGAGGGTTTTGTTTGTTCGTTTTATTGACATATAATAGAAATAGATGAATAAAATCTGGTCTTGACTGAATAGAAGCTTCTTGCACAAAATACAGCACGAAATACAGTGCAGCCTGGATTGCCTCCAAATTGAATTACAGTGTATGAGAATCAGGGAGGCAAAACTGGGATTTGATGGAGATTTACATCACAGAGCTATGGGCTGTTCTTTTCAGAATTTGGAAGAGTCGAATGAGAAAGTCAAACACCTGCACCAGTAGGAAATGGACAGGCAGGGTTTGTTTAGGAGATTAGCTCTGTAGAAATGGTCAGGAACATTTTGCAAGCAAAGATGAAGGTAGTGAAGTGTAAAGAAGGACGACTAGTGGATGGAAAACAAAGATCCATCCCACCCTGTCCTGTGAAGATACCAAAAGAAAATAAAAGCTCTTTTGTTTGTGAAAATGATCTTTTTCCCTCTACCTACTTGGCAAACAAAAATCCAACACTTCCTTGTGAACAAAAATGATCAAAATAAATCAATTAACTTAGAATCGATATGCCAGGTTTCAGCACAAAACGTACTCCTTCTTTTTTCTTCTCTTTTTTTTTAAAGATAAGAGCAATATTCTACTTGTTCATTAACACTCCACATTTATAGATAATAATGAACAGCTGGCATGTTGGCCAGCTGAAACACTTCCACAATGCTGTTGCAACTTAGGTTAAGAAAAAGACCTTCTTTTACTTTTCCTTGCCAAAGTGAGGAAAAATTACTCAGGACGTTGAAGCTGTTGTAGAATACTGTGACTAGGAGATTTCGAGTGGCACAACAGCAAAAAATTAATGCTTGAGTGAATCAGAATCCTACAGTGTGTTTTGCAAAAAAATGCGCTTAGAAATCTCTAGAACTTAGCTGAGCTATGAAGAAGAGATCCTGTAATCTCTATTTGGTGTATTTGCATCAAAACAGAAATACCGTGCTACAGTGGTAAGGAGGTGTTTTCTCATTGGATCAGGAACAGTGCAATCATTTTTTTATTGGAAAACTGTTTTTAAAATCCCACTTCCTAGAGTTGTAAGCTACGGGGCAATTCGTTTTCAGGAAAAAGCAGTCCGAACCTTTGAGATTGGAAGAGCAAGGTTTTCTTTTCCTTTACTCTCTGAAGCGCAGAATCAGAAGATGACAAATAGCATCGCTTATTTTAGTTTTCTTTCATTGGAGAAATATTAACAATGAACTAATCCAGTTGCTTGCTATTTTTGAACCTTATACTTGTAGGGATTTTTACATTTAGGATTAAGAATAGCACGGTCTTTCCAGGGAAATCTTGAGCTTAATATAACCCTTTGCAACTCACAGAAAGCCTCTAATGTTCACTGTATGTTTCGTTTCTACTTCTGAAGGAAAAAATCCATTACAGATAAATGAGTCCAATCAAAAGTACTGTGCGTTAGTCTAAATCTGGCCAGAACGACTCCAATGGAAAAGAGAGGTAATTTAGAAGGAAAAAGCAAACAACATTCTTCTTTACCTGTGTTTACATGACAGATGGTGAGCAGAATCCTGGGTAATCTGTTAGTCCTCGTGAGTGAAATCAATTAAGTTTAGAAAAGCTATTTATTGCCAGAGAGATTAAAAAGTAATTAGCAATTATAAAGAAATCTGCAAGGGTACTAATTATAATGAAGCAGTGAGTTTAGTTTCTGGACAGGAGGGAGGTTCTAAATACTGGGGAAGTTTGTATCCAATCTATTGTTTATTAAGAAAATGGCAAAAATCTTTTTGCTGTCAGGCTGATGATCTCTGGCAAAGCCTCCTGGATTTTTATTGTGATGCTGACACAGTAACAGCTGCTCTAATGCCAGTTTATTAAAACCCAACTACAGGATTAAGTACTTTGCTAAGAACATTTAGCAACAGATAGGAAAATAATTGAAGATCTCGCTACTGTTTTATCTCATATTTTTTCAGTGTTAATCAAAACTTTTCCTGCAGTTCTTTTTATTATTTTTAATCCATTATTTATACCATTACAGTCATGTTCCCCCATTTTCATTGGCCATAACGTATTTCTAAGAATTATTTTATTTGATACTACGAGGACTACATCTGTCTCCCAGACAATGATTCAAAACTACTCCAAAAGTAATGAATGCCACCTATTCATTTCCCTGGAAACTACAACTGATACAAAGAGCACAATAACACTATTTGATAGAACAAATTCTCAGTTACAAAATACTACTTTTCAATTTAGTCACTTCCATTAGTTATGCATTTTTGCCAACAGAAAAAAACAGTCTGCATGCCAAGCTGCTAAAAGTCTGCACCAATGGTGACCCACTGTTCCAAATCTGCTGTGATGGCATTGTTGCTAGGAAAATGTTGCTCATGCAGTCCATCTTTCATCGGCCCATGCATATGGAAGTTAGAAAGTGCCAAATCTGGGTGTGGTAGGAGAGTCCAGCTGTGATTGGCAATGTGCTCCATGGTCATCAGGCTGGTATAGGGCCTGGCGTTATTGTGTTGCAAGAAAGGTTGTCTTCTTCTCTGGTCTAACTCTGGAAGACTGAGCCTTCAGTTTAGTCATCGTCGCGATGTAGTGGTCAGAGTTGATGGTTTGTCTGGGTTCCAGGAAATCAAGAAGGATCATGCCTATCCTATCCCAAAAGACATTGCTCATCACTTTACCTGCTGAAGGCTGTGTCTTGAACCTTTTCTTCAATGAGGAATTCACATGTTGTTACTCCATGGACTGCTTTTTAACTCCAACTCACAGTGATGACACTATGTCTCATCACCGGTAATGATGTGATCTGGGAAACTGTCACCTTCAGTTTTTCTTATGGCTGAGAGCTTCTTTAAACTAGGTTTCCTTGTTGGCACACTGTAAGAAATGCTTTTCTCCATGCAAACTTCTCTCAGATGGCTGTGCTGAACAAAAAGATCCCTATTTTTTACTTTCAGAGACCAGTGAACATCCTCAGAAATGTGTTTCTTTAAGATATGGGTGAGGTACACATATCCTCAGCACCTCTCGTTTGGAACAGTGTCTTTAGTACCTAAGAAAACCATCCATATTTTGAATCCTGATATGTAATATTTAGAGGACTGAACTGAAATAATTGTGACAAGCATTGAGATTTTTATATTCTACTATGCTTCTCATCAGAATATGTAAAAAGCTGTAGTCTTACTTAAAGAATGTTTTGAATCTTTCAGTAAGGCTTAAGGGTTTTTCTTCTCCTCTCTGGGAATTTTTAAAGATTTGGTAATTTTCTGTTTGTTTATTTTTGGATGTTTTTATTTTAAATAGATTGCTGCTTTTCCATCTGTAAGGCATGAGTTACTTAACAAAATGTTTAGGAAGCTGGTATTTTTCTGAAACTTCTGGTATGCTCATGAAACCAGCACAAGAACAATTTTCCCCTATTGATAGCTACCTTCTTGAGATCCTGTCTTGATTAATAGCAGTCAAAACCAGAACTGCAAGCACTTTCCTCAAGCCATTCAATATGAGCACCTGTCCTATGTGTGAATGAGTTTGTCATTTGTGTCTGATGATCTTTTGACTCTTCTGCCCTTCTCTTTTCTTCTTTCCAAATTCTGGAGTGATATGAGGTGATGGTGAGAGACAGAACAGGAGAGAAGAACCCTAGATATGAAGTGTAAGGTTTCTGAAGTTTGTAGGCTTAATGATAGTCTTCCAGAGACTTTCATTCTGAAAGCTGCTGGGTATTTGTGCACTCCACATTCGTCAGTGAAGTAGGTGAATGTTCAATTAGCCTGAAAACCAGACTACTTCAGTCAAATATTTCAATCATGGATTTGGGGAGCCATTGTTAAGCATAAGTCTGAACACAAAAGATGGCAGTAACAGAAGACTGCACTGATTGCCGTTATCACAGCACTACCGAGCCCCCCATCAAAAACACTCCTCTGAATGTAAAATGAGAAACCTTATTTTGCAAACTTTCTAAAATGGCTGAGGCCAACGCTGTAATCTTGAAAGACTGAAGGTCTAACATTTTTCTTACTCTTCCCAGTATTTTTATTGCTAATTTTATCCTATCTTTGTGAGGTCTTTCCTGTTCTCATATTACCTATTCTTTTTAGCACATGAATAATTTTATGACTTTGTAAAAACCTAGAGATGAATTAAATTTGAGATGAAAGGAGAAGAGATTAATAGTGAACAGGAAGAAGCTTTCTGCCTTTAAAAAAATGTGACTCTAATACTACACATTCTCTGCCAGTTCTTCTCTGAGAAATATTTATGATCACAGATGTTTATAAGCCAACATATTATTGTAAAAAAAAGTTCTGTGTTTAAGGGATAGTTCTATACGTATTGGGAACAAAGCCATTACAATTCATTTCCAAGTTTTACTTTTAGAACAGTGCCACAATATTTTAGTATAATTTATTAAAACTTAATAGGCTGTTAGCTCTCAAGTTGTAAATGAAGCATGTAGGAGGAGAGGGATTACTACTGTACAGCTCCTGCAGCAGGGAATAATTACAGTCCTTCTAGGATAAGAAGGGGGTGGAAAAATACTGTGTAATAAGTTCTGTATACATTTTCCTCCCAGTGACATACTGATTCAGCTTTAAAACTGCATATTTATAAGCTTCTGGTGAATATGTGTAACCTACCATGATACTTGTCTGCAGAGAATGAATGGTGGCAGCTGTGTAGGGCACCCAGACCTGTTTGGCTCATCTGTGACACCTCATGGTCAGCGCTGAGAGCTGGCAATAGCATCACTTCTGCATTGCCAAGAGAACAGCTCTTGGGGGCGCATTTTTGATAGGACACTGAAAAATTCAGTAATAATTTAGTACGCTGGCTCAGGTTCTATGATTTTGTTTTATTTTTTTAAATATGACATCTACTATTCTTAGCTGAAAATGGGAAGCTTTTCATCCATGTGCTGCATTTAAAGATTGTGTCTGTCACAGATAGCTTGAAGTCACATTGGCCAATGATACAAGAGAAAAAGAAGACCTGAAGAAATGAATCCGTGTATCAGAAGGATGTTCTAGCTTGGTAGCAGGCTTGGGAGCAGTAACCAGACTTCCCCTGGCTCCTCTGTGAATGTTTTATCCACACTGGGTCAGTGTTGTTTGTGCAACTCATCCAGACCCTTTGAAGCTGATGGAGATCCATCAGGCTTCAGGACTCATGAGTGATGAGTACTTCATGGACAAAAGTATTTTTCTATTGAGTTCATGTTCACAGCCTCATTCATTCTACCTTGTCCCTTACCCTCATTTCATAAAGAGAAATTTTACTTTGTACATGAAAATGTTCCATATATGTTCCCTATGCACCAAAAATTGCCATTTACTTTGGTTCAGAATTCCCTTTTTATTTTTCATTAGTTACAAGAATGAATAATGTCTTGTGCTTTTATAAATCCCATGATGATTTTGAAAATCTCTTATAACCATAGTTATAACATCAAAATGAATTTTATTCCAATGAGGAAGAAATTCCAAGTCTTTTCATTTGTTCAGTATAATTACTTCTGAATTCTAGTGCCTCAAAGGAGCCATGCTTGCTGGCTTTTGACCAGAGACAAGACATAACCTTTCCTTAAATTAGAAATCTCTAAAGAGGTTGAACCTTAGTCTCTTCAGAAAATGTATTTTAACCCCTGTTTAAAACAAACTACTAAATCTCAGACAGTAGATCAGTAAAACAAAGAGAGAAGTGATTTGTCTGAAATATGGCTTTCATATATGATCAATGTGAACCCTAAGTTCATGTCTCCTCAGCGGTCGAGATATCCTACTGAATTACTCTAAGCAACTGTAGAAGAAAAAGCTTTCACAGAACAAAATTATCTAAAAAGTTATTAGAGTTGATGGATGTTCTACCAAACTATTCCCCTCTGTGTGGAGCATAGGAGTGCTTTTAACTTCAGACTGTTACCTCAACCCACTTCTCTTTTAATCCGGATTGGAGTTTCATGTCTACCAAGAAGAGCCTTGTTCTTCAGCAGTTACTCCATTTCTAACACTGGCTCTGCATCAAATTCATCAGAAGAGGATATAAAGCTGTCATCCAGCTCTGGTAATATTCAAGCTACTACCAAGTACAGTGCTAAGGTACGCTAACTGCATAAAAACTGGGAAAATAACTTTTAAAGGGTTTATGGGGATGTTATGCTTGATTGCACAGATTGCTAAAAATCATTACATATTGCAAAGCTGAACTGCACATGTACAGCCTTTCTACAACCCCTCCTAGCTGGGCACTTCATGTAGATGGAGACATTTATTTTACATATACACACCCTTTGTTGCCAGGCACTGGAGCAGAGATTCTGTCTTATCCTCTATAACTACAAATGCTGTTGACCATGTTACTAAGTTTATATGCTGGCAGGTGATTTGCTTTGTGTGCACATTTTAAACTGAATATCCGCAGACTGGCAGACAAAACATAACTAAGTGCAGATGCTTGTGGAGTGTGACATGGATGCAGCCATTCACATTGTTACTGGTATGAGGCAATTCAAATGTTGGGCAAAAGAAGAAAAATGAATGGAAAGCCATAAAAACAGCGCAGTGGTTGGTGCTTTTCCACTGAACAGTCTCATCAAATATCTCGTATTTTCAGTGTAGGTAGTGTTTTACCAGCAGCAACTCCTTCTTTAATGAGAGGAAAGGCTGAGAAGTTTGCAAAGCCCCTGGAGTGAAGTGCAGAGGGAGTAGGCCAGCAGGTCCTGCTCATCTCTGTGGCCTTCAGGCAGGTCTGAAGCTGCATGCACCACCTTGCAGCCCCCTCCCTGGAGGCATTCAAGGCCAGGCTGGACGTAGCTCTGGGCAGCCTGGTGTAGTGGTTGGAAACCCTGCACTCAGCAGGGGGTTTGAAACTTGATGATCTTTGAGGTTCTTTTCAACCCAGGACATTATATGATTCTATGATTCTATGATTCTATGAACTTGGAGAAGGTAGATCTGCCTGGTGTAAATGAAGATCAGGTTTGAGACCATCTAAAGAATGTGAAGTTGCACGAGTCCATGGGATCTGATGAGATCCATCCCCAAGTTCTGAGGGAACTGGCGGATGAAGTTGCCAAGCCGCTATCCATCATATTTGAAAGGTCATGGCAGTCTGGTAAAGTTCCCACCGATTGGAAAAGAGGAAACATAACCCCCATTTTCAAGAAGGGAAAAAAAGAAAGGTCCAGGGAACTACAGGCCAGTCAGTCTCACCTCTGTGTTTTGCAAGGTCATGGAGCAGATCCTCCTGAAGGCAGACTAAGGCACATGGAAAATAAAGACGAGGTGATTGGTTGTAACCAACACGGCTGCACCAAGGGCAAGTCATGCCTGACAAGCTTGGAGGCCTTTCATGATGGAGTTCCAGTGTCAGTGGATAAAGGAAGAGCAACTGACATCATCTACCTGGACTTGTGCGAAGCATTTGACACTGTCCCTCACGACATCCTCGTTGCCAAATTGGAGAAAAATGGACTTGATGGATGGACCACTCTCTGGATAAGGAAATGGCTGGATGGTCGCACTCAGAGTTGTGGTCAGTGGCTCAATGTCCAAGGGGAGACTGGTGATGCATGGTGTTCCTTAGGGATTGATGTTGGGACTGGTGTTATTTAACATCTTTGTAGGTGACATGGGCAGTGGGATCAAGTGCACCCTCAGCAAGTTTGAAGATGACACCAAGCTGATTGATGCAGTTTACACGCTAGAGGGAAGGGATGCCATCCAGAGGGACCTGGACACACTTGAGAGGTGGACCCATGCCAACCTCATCACTTAAAGGTGATGCAAGGTCCTGCACCTGGTTAGGGGCAATCCCAAGCACAGATACAGGTTGGACGGTGAATGGCTTGAGAGCAGCCCTGAGGAGAAGGATTTGGGAGTGTCGGTTAATGAAAGATTCAACATGAGCCGGCAACGTACACTTGCAGTCCAGAAGGGCAACCGTATCCTGTGATCCTTGTGGGTCCCTTCCAACTCGGGGTATTCTATGAATGATTCTATTTCCACGCTGCTTCTGCGGCTCTCTCAGCCTTTTCAAACTGCCTCCCTAAACCCCGGACCTCCCCTTTCCGTGCTCCAGTGGGGCCGTGCCGAAGCCCTGCCTCCCACCTCCCTCCGCCGCAGCCCCTCGCTGACAGACACACGCCCGCTGCCGCAGCCGGGCCCCTCCCGGCCAGCTGCCCGCCGCTCCTCCCGCCGCCCCCCGCTTTGTGCGCGGCCCGCGGGAGCTCCGCCTGCGGCGGCGGCGGGGCCGGGCGGCGGCAGAGCGCGGCGCTGTGTGCCCGCCGCTCCGCTCCGCTCCGTGCCCGCGGCGGAGGCCAGCAGCCGGCGGCTCCGCGCTGGAGCAGCAGGGGAAGGGGCTCCGTTCCCTCGGCTCTCCTTTTCTCCGGATGAAATGCTGTCTGAAGTGGCAGCCGCCCGGCGGGTCTCCCTGCTGGCTTAAAGACGCTGCATTTTAGATGTCCTTCTGCATCCCTCTGGCGTACGTGAATAAGCGGTTTCAGAGGTAGGCGCGCACCGGGAATCGCCAGCGGTGGTTTCCACTCCTCCTGGAGTGACGGGGAGAGGTGACATTCGTATCGATCGGTGCAGGAAAAGCCGCGCATCGCTGTTACGAGGCAGGGTATGTTAAGGCAGGAGCGGCAAGGCGCTTGCCGGGCGCGGTGAGCGTGTGTGCCGGGATACATATGGGCGATACGGAGCCAAAGGCACAGACTGCTCCACGGCTTGAGGAGCGGAGCCCGTGCCGTGCACACTGTGTTTAAAGAAGGCTGCATGCAGGACGGCATCCTTCCTTACACAGCTCGGGAGCACGGCCGTAGGAGAGGCTGCGTGTGGTGCTGTGCTAGGCAGCACCTTCTAAGCCGGCAGTTTGCGAGCGAGAGCTTTCGTCTGTTTCATTCGAATAGTAGGAGGGGCCCACGGACTGGTTCAGGATAATATGTTAAAGCTTGCATGGAGTGGAAGGGTCGGAGGAGAGGTAGAACGGCGGTGCGTTAGGAATTAAGGACTGAATTGACTTCTACAGGAAAAAATGGGAAGGGGATTGAACTGTGCTGTGAATAAATGGCCGTGCTTGTGCAGCTCAACTGCGAGGCAGATGATCTTAGAGAAAATCCCCCGTTTGTAACTACAGAAAGCTTCCGGCTCTATGGCGGGAGTTCTTTCTGTGGAAATAGCCGCTAATCAGAGCAAATAGGATCAGTCCCCCTTTATCCTACTGGTAATTTAATGTTCAAAAATGCTCCTTCTGCTGCTTCAGGCGCTAAATCAGTAATGGGAATGTGCTGCTGCTGTGTGATTCTGTCATGTCACAGCCAGCTTCTTTTGAGGGAGGACACGGGGAAGAGTGAACCTGAGGAATGCAGTTCAAAAAGCAAAGCAAAAAAAATAATGCTGTAATGTTTTCCTAGTGTTTTGCAGCAGTACTTCTGGAAAGCAGATGCAATTGTTCAAAGCTTTATAAAGTTCCGACCCTTACGTTTGTAAAGTGATAGAACCAGATCAGCTGCAGGAACAGATAGCAATATGGTAACAGCAATACCACCTCGATCTGAAAACAATATAAAACTTTACTTAAATGCTGTGTTAACCAGAACTAAATCCGCACATGCAAGCTATTAGGTGTTGCCTACTTTGCCATAGTCTCAGTGTGACTTATCTACTTTCTGGTTTACTGTAGGTCCTAATGAAGTAACCTCTGCAGATGCGATGAAATAATTATGACAACTTTATGCTACCTATTCTGATTGTGGTGGATCACGCTAATGAGCTGTGTGACCACCAACTATTCTTTTTAAATATATTCTTTATTTCTGAGGAATTGAAAACAGCAAAACAGAAGAAATACCTTTAATCCTATTAAGGCTAAAGGGATTTCCTCTACCCTTGTAAACTGATGTTCACTTAATGAATGCCAGATACGGAGTAGATTGGACTTTAATCTTTCACTGGAGAGATGAAAGAAAAAAGAAGGCAACTGTAAGTGTTACAATGGGAGAGATGCCATTATACAGCTGTATGTAGGATCTGCAGGTAGAACAGCATACTGCAGAATAAGATACAACTCATGCTTATTAGTGACAAAGCCTTTTCTTATTGCTAATAAGACTGACATGCCAATATTATGCTAAAATAGCTGCAATAATGTGCATATATTAAAGATGTTTTATGTATTGACACAGCATGCCTCAAGAAGTTTGAAAACACTGGGCAATCTTTCCTCTGCTGGCAACAGGAGGTAATATTGCTAAGTGCCTGTGCTGTAGCGTCTGCTCTGGTGCTGCCTTCCCTCGGAGGTTGTGCCAGGGCTGAATTTTGCCTTAGCAGATAAGCTGAATCAGCAGGCAACACATTGCCTTGCAGTCTGCAGCTGCCCATGGTAAGAGTTGGGCTAAGCCAAGTCCCTTGGTGGCATGCAACAGGCTGCAACTGCATCAGCAAAACCTAACAAACTTATTCTCCAAACCATCTCACTGCAGGCAAACAAGTTCTTCTGTGAGGATTAACCTAGAGTAGGGCTTTTCACCATGCTATAAAATGAATTTGTCGTTTGCCAGGTAAATAGAGGCAACTAATGTATACAGAAATTCTATTCTATTCTATTCTATTCTATTCTATTCTATTCTATTCTATTCTATTCTATTCTATTCTATTCTATTCTATTCTATTCTATTATACTATGGTGGAGCACCACTCTAGACAACATGGTGGCAGCATCTCTCCATTGAGTTAGAGGGTGGGAATTTGGCTGTAATACTTAGCAGTTAGTTTACTAGGTACAAATTGAACTGAACCAAAAACTATTTTGTCATTACCTGAATTACACTGCAGGAAATCATGAGAAACATAGTTACTGTGGTCTGACTGCAAATAATTCAACTGGAGGCATATGCTGGCCACAGTAAATGTACAAAATATTTTTTTTAATTGCAATTATGTTTTAAACTTAAAATACACCTCAAAAAAGTTACATAGCTGAATCTCCTGACTGAAAACTAAGGTATACTTCACCAGTAATAGGTTAGGAGTGAGACCAGATTGCAAATTTGGACCTGCTCTGTACCCTGTTGTAAATACAGCTCTTCCAATTTGAGTTTGAGGTACTAGAACTGAAGAACTGCTGAGGTTAGAGATGTTACCTATAGATGTGATGTAGCGTTAGGAATATGATGCTCTCCATGGCAGTGGGGAAGCTCTAATCTGCTTCTTACTCCTGGCACAGTAATGCTGACAGGATTGAATTTATTCTGAAACTATAAGCAGTGACATTGGCACTTGGCACTGGTAAGACTGCACCTCGAGTACTCTGTTCAGTTTTGGGCCCCTTCCTACAAGAAGGACATTGAGGCCCTGGAGCGTGTCCAGAGAAGAGCAGTGAAGCTGTAAAGGGTCTGGAGCACGTGTCTTATGGGGAGCGGCTGAGGGAACTGGGATTGTTCAGTCTGGAGAAGAGGAGGCTTTACCGGGAGGCGCCTTCATGTAAAGCATCACAGTGCTTCAAAGGAGCAAGAAGAGTTTTGTGACAAACCCCAAGTATAGTGTTTGTTGTGGCAGACATGGGGGAATTGGTGAAAGTAACTGTCACCAAAAGGACCACTGGTATTCAGATTGCAATCTAGATGTAGTCCGCTACACAGGGCGAAGCAGGACTATGTTCATCAGTCCTTTATTATGGTCCAAAAAATGGAAGTAATACACTAAGATTGATTGTGGGATTTAATAATACATGCACACATGCACAGTTTTGCATATAATTCTCTCAAGATTGAAAGTGCATAGCTATTTTGGGAGTTCTTTGTATCTGGGAAGTAGTTGCAACTTTGTCATCGTTGGCCCAGATCAACATCCACTGCAAACAGATTAATCAAAATCAGTGGAGTGGAACTTGTGTGCCCTTTGTGTACCTTGGCTGTTCACTTTCTACTTCTGGAAGTAAAACCACTCCCAAGGTGCAAAAAATAGAGAGATTTTGCCTGACCAGTGGTGTTCCTATTTGAAGACTTTGGAGGGGTGACCAATATTATATGCGTCAGGCTGTTAAAGCAATGTTTTTTAGCATGTTCTGCAATAATTTCAAATTAGGGAGGTGTAGATAGAGTACTTGTGCATACAAGCACTCATAGAAAAACTGAAATCTGCTTTTCACGTGGTAAGACTCTTCAGAGGTAGATCTAACATCTGCAAGTGGAGCCAAGAGCAATGCTGTCATTTTTTTTTTCCTTTGGTACCTATGTAGGTTAACAGTGTAACTGAAATCAGGAGAGAAGCTAACCAAGATGAAAATGTTCTCTAACAGTTCTTTTTGCTTTAGTTTCTGAGCAAATAGACAAAGGCATATCACATAAGAAGATGCCTGAAGACACTCCAGGCATCTTGTTAGTCAACATGGGCGTTACTTCATGTAATGTTTATCATTACAGGGGACAAACTGTAAAATATTAACGCAGTATTATATATGAAGAATACAACCAAGTTTTGAATCTGAGTAATAGTATAGCATTCTTTTTATAATGGCAGACTAAAATCTATTCATTTTTTCTGTTTCCATCAGCATTTGAGCAGAGTCTATGATTTAGGATAATTTATCTTCCTGAACAACCAAGAAAAAAACATTCTAGATGTCTTTTCACAAACTCTTTATCATGCCAGCTGCTGTTGGCTCATTCTTCCTCCTTCTGCAGTGCAGCATATCTCATATCTCTCCCTACAGTCGCACAGTTGACATGTTTGCATACATGAAGTCTTTGTTCTGTAGGAATTTGCCATGTGACAATCCATTTTTTTTTTGAACTTTAGTCAGTTCTTTAGTAGTGCTATGCCCTCAGAGCTCTCTCTACCTGCATCCAGGCACGTACCAAGGTGTACGTATTTCACATTTCTTACTCTACTGTCACTTCCTGATAAGCCAAATGATCTGGCCCGTGGTTCAAACATACATGATGCCCTCATAGATCCCACTGATGGCAGCTGCTGTGCTTAATCAGAAAAACTATTGCTTGGTTTTCAGAGCTCTTTTTGGTTGGATGCTCAAATTTAAATACATGCAGTGCAGCTGCAGATACGTTTAAGGAACCTCTCTGTGATTCCCTAAGTATTTCTATAAAAGAAATTCCCTGTTGCTAAAAAAATTTGAGCAGCATTCAAAGTCGTTTTTTGAAGGAGGTTTTTCTTTTTGTTACCTTAATTGCTGAAAACGGATCTATATCTCAGCAGCTCTGCCACTCTCCTCTCTCTCAAATTAGTAGCACTTCTACTCCTGAGCTAGTATTTAAATTTAACTTTCTCTTTGCATGAGAATGAGCCTTTAACAGATAAATTCAGAAGTAAATTGACAATTCAGCATCTTAAGTGTTTGAAATTAATAAGGTAAAAGCATTTTCTCAAACATAGGATATACACACATGGGATATGACTTCCTGAAAAAGAAATCCAATAGAAGAATCTCTTTCTTTATCCACCAAAAAGAAATTGATGACATATTGAAACACTGGTCTGTAAGCTATTGTGCTGAATGCTCTCGAGAGCAATAGGAGACACGTGGCACAGTGCCATATGTATTAAAGTTGAGTGCCTTGTAGAATGAGATGGATAAACATCTTGGAATAACATACCCACTTCTGTAAATTTACAGGTTGCATCAGCTGGCAAATTAAAAGTAAGAAAACAAGAAGCTGGAAGAGCTGCTGTTACCAGAAAGGTCAGAATCAATGGACTGTGTGGATATAGATATGTTTGAAGGCATCTGCACTTCCCATTACAAGGTAAAGCACAAAAGGTTTATTCTGCCAGTTTGTTTCTCTTCAGTGGAGTGCAGCTATCTCTGTGCCCAGTGGGGCAATTGAGGTGCTCTCGGAAGCTTGTTCAAGTCTGCTAATAACTATTGTAACAAAAATGCTAAGTCAGGGCTTGAACCAGTGATTGAGCACCTGATGGGAAGGCAGGGCCAACTAAGGGGAGCTCAGCTGTAAGCAATGCACCTGAGTTCCTGGAAGGGGTGGAGCCAGGATCCACCCCTTCCCAGACCTCATTTAAGGGTTGGCAGTGGAAGTGAGGGTATCTTGTTAGAGATCCCTGCATATCTGAGGTCTTCTGAAGGTAAGCAGCTTCTTATTTTTGTGCCTATGGCCATTGCATTTGAGCAAATCCTCACTTGCTGTAGCCTGGGATCTTGCTGCTCTGCTGTCATTGCTGTGCTTTCCATCACATTATGACTATGGTCTACAATAAGTGTGTATCTGGACAATATTCAGACTAGAAAATATGTAAATTTTTGAGAGTCAGTGAAAAACGTGAATTCTCAGAGCCTTTGCAATTCAAGCTTTCATGTGAAGTGTCTGCTAAGGTAGCTCCATTGATTGTCTGGTTTTAGGCTGTGCTGATAAGCTTTCCACCTCCTCACTTTTTTGTTTCATGTGATATATTGTTTAAGTGCTTATTAACTCTACAGTGATGTAGATTGAAGTAGAATTGAAACCTGTATAACTTAGTGCTGAATCTTGACCAGAAAGTGTCAAAACTCTGTTGTTACAGACACAAACTATGCCATTTTATTCATGTAATCTTAGTATTCTTTCACTTCTAGGATTCATGTATGGCATGTTTACTAGAACTGAGGCAGCTTTTCTATATCTTCAAACAAAAAATACTGACAATGTATTCTTTGAAGTTTAAAGTTGTGGAGAGCTCCATACATCCATCTTTTGCCTGTATATACTAGCACTTATTCTGAAAGCTTCTTTTACTGAGTTATTTTCAGGAGAAGTTCAGAACAGATCTTAAAAAATAAAACTTTTAACTGGTAGAAACTCTTCATAGAACAAGATAATCTATTAAAATTTCTCCTTTTGAAGAAAGTGTACTCTTGTATGGCTGGAGAATGGTTCTTATGGGACTTCAGGTTCTAGCTTTTCTGATCAACACAAAATTGGTACAGAGCAAATGCAAAACTGCATCTCTAGCTCTATCTTACTTAAGATCTCAAATCAGGCAGCTGTGCATTTGCACGAAAGAGGGGAGTACAATGAATTTTAGCTGGTGTCTGCTTTCTAGGAAGGATTTCCAGCTGAAGTCTGTGTGATACTCCATTCTCACCAGCTTGTGTTCAGTAATGAAGGAACAATTTCTGCTGGTGGAATGTACTGCCATTGCTTCTCTTCTGTGCAGAAATACTGGCCACCAGATCCCTGTGTTACCTGCCATTTATCACAAGCATGACATGCATTCCCCTTTCCTCTCTTGTGGAAGAGCTGACTTTATGGAGTTCCTCTTAAGATGGAAAAGGAAACAGGCTATGTCATGACATCCTATGAAGTAGGAAATGATCCCTTATACGTTGAAATAACAGGAATGGAATGTGTGAAGTATTTAGAAAATGCGAAGATAAGCATCAGCAAATAAAACTTGCAAGGAAAAAACACATTCAAGCTCTTGAGTGCTTGGAACATTCCAGTAAGATTCCTTAACTGTTGTTATGGAGGAATGTACATAGATGATAAAAGCTTGCATGCACTACTCTAGACAAGAGGTAATTCTGTTTCATTTTTTCCCTTCCATATACTTGTGTGACACCTGCTGTCTGCATGTAAGTGTTAAGTGGAATCTCTGTTGCTACCATCTATTGTTCAACAGGTGTGCATCCTGGTCTGGCCTATGCTTGTTCTGTATGTGTTCATGCTTGCATTTAGTGAGATCCCCAGCTTTAGCCCAAATCCCTAATATAATGGAAACCAGGGAAGGGAGGGTGACAGCTTTGGTTCTGCATACACAGTATGATGGTACTGTTGTGTGTTCCCACCTTGCCCACATTAATCATGCATGTTCCTGAATAGGAACTCTAGAGTTTTATGGTTTCTGCCATGGGAAGGAGCCCAGTCTTGGGCAGGGCGTCTGGCTGTTGCGTGACAAGTAATCCTTCCAAATAAGATTCGCATTCCTGCAGCAGCCATTCTGGGAATGGAGAATGAATGCAGGGAAGGGAATTCAGCTTACACAGACATAGCTCAAGTTCAGCCATTCAGAATGCAAGGCAGTGACAGACAGAGCTGCACATAAATTGATTCTTTTCTGAAAAGAGCTGGTACTAGTGGCTCAGAAAAATGTACAGGGTCAGAATGTCTTGCAGTGTCTTAGTTAACTGGATATATTGGCACTTATTCACAGCAAAAAAACGTTGTTACAGCCCCAGAGTTGCACTGTTAGTTTTCATTTGCCAAAGGCTGTCATCCTTGCAGTAGTTGTGTGGATTGTGAGCTTGCACTCCAGCTACTTCTGTGTACAGTCTGCATCTTCATTTAAAACTTCATTGCAATTTCAGTGCTGTTTACTCTCCACTTTAAAGAAACTGAGATAGTGGAGTTACTGCAGTAGACTTCTTGGGATAGAATAAATACCTGGAGGTAATAGTGTCTCTAACTGAAGTTAGACCTTGAGTCCTCAAACTTCCATATTGCCATTTATTTGTGGACACTACTTATCATAGCCTTTAGGTGGTTATTTTTTGTGGTGGTTTAAATTTTGGATGAGAAATGATTGAAACCAAGTAAATCTAAGGAATTATGGCAATGGACTTCCTTCTGGTTTGTACTCAACTCTGTTTTTTCAATATAGATATTATGCAGGTTTCAGTTAATTTGTCTAAGTATTAAATTAAAACCTCTTTAGAAGAGCTCCTGAAAACTTACAGGAAATCGTATTAGAAAAGTTCAGACTGAGTAAAAAACTTCCTTCAACTCACGAAATGTTTTATAGCTTTTGTTATGACTTAGCCCCATCTTTCTCCTTTCTGGTACAATAAATTTCATGTTCCTGTTCTTCACTTTTACTGTTAGTACTGAGGAACCCTAGGCACTGACGAGCCATCAGTTGTACCAGGTACCATGCCAGGCTTAGCATAATTTGCAAGTTCTCCTTTCTGCCGAGAGCATCTGATCTAAGAGGTGAGAGACTGGAAGGGTACAGGCAGACCCAGGAGTGTAAGAGACAGAGAGGCATTTTTCATTAGTGTGGTGAGCAGTGGCTTCAAGGCAGCCACTTACGTATGTGAGTCCAGAGATTTGAAGTGATGGTATTATAAGGTGGTGGAGAATCAAAGCATTTTGTCTCTCCATCTGGGGAGGGATCCTAAAATTGCCAATAATGTCACTATAGTATTCTCCATGTGCTGTTTTGATTTGAATAAG
The DNA here is from genome assembly GCF_002078875.1 of Numida meleagris. Lineage (NCBI taxonomy): Eukaryota > Metazoa > Chordata > Aves > Galliformes > Numididae > Numida > Numida meleagris. The sequence continues at coordinate 42,490,007 of NC_034410.1, forward strand.
AGCAATTAAGTATTTACTGACTTGGAAATGGAAGCAGTTTCTTGGCAGTGGGTGGAAGCTCTGCCTTTTGGAAGTGTGGGTGTCACACAGGGTGCTTGTCCTGCAGTGTAATTTGTCCTGACATTTGCTGGCACAGTAAGTTCTCACTAACTGTAGTGACACTTGCCCTGTGTGACATAACTCAAAACACTTTTTAGTAATACTACCGCATGAGTTGAAAGCTGTCAAACCGTCTTCTTTAATTTTAACCCTTGTGATCTGTTGTCCCCAGTGGTATGTTCTGCTTTGCAGTGTTTCCCTGTGCTGCCTGAAGTAAAAAGATGAGATAGTAACTCATCTCTTAGTAATCTCTAGTAATTCAAGTGGTGTTTGTCGCTGCTACACAGGAGCATGTTAGAAGTCATAGGTCCTTCATCAGCTAAATCCTGAATGATTGTGCTTCAGAAGTTAACTCTAGCGAAGAAGACATTTTGATATAGAAGTAACAACAGAGCCAACTAGCAATATGGAGTTCTTGTACTTGCAGCCATTAATTACCACTGACATTGAACACTAGTCACAAGATTTAAAAAAAAAAACATCAAAAGGAAAATGGTGTGGAGTGAGATCAGAGCCTTCACAATCAAAGTGAATGCTGTTTTTTTGTTGTAATGTGAGCCACTGAGTAGGGCTTGTTATGACTTTGTTCTTAGTTTTTCTTCAAGGAGAGCCTGTGTTTTCTTCAGTAAAGAAGTGTGCTTAAACACTTGTTGCTTAGTCATCCACTCAAGTAGCATGTGATGCACTGCAGTGATTTTTTTCCAGCTACTCCTCAGGACCTCTAGGCTTTTTTGATAAAACTGTTCACGCTGATACCATTGACTATACATAATTCATTCCAGTGGATGATTTGCCCCTCTTTGTTACCATTCCTAATAGTAAGCAATAATGTCTGCATAGGGATGGTAGTGCACTGCTACATATGGTATGGGTGGAAGTCTTTTGGGTGCAGCTAAATGCATTCCTCTAAGTGTGGTGGGAATTCACTGGGTAAGCAGAAGAAGTTTGGCAGTATGACTCCTTGTTTGATAGCTGGTATAAAAGCAAACTGGTATGCTTAGTAAAACCAGACAGAAAAATGCAGTGTGAAGGTGTAGCAGAAATGCTAAGATGTTCTGAATCACTAGTTCAAGTCACCTGGTGGGAAAGTAGGGTCAACCTGGAGAGCTCAGGTGAATGCAATGAACCTGAGTGACTGGAAGGGGTGGAGCAAGGATCCACCCCTTCCCAGAACTCATTTAATGGTTGGCAGTGGAGGCAAGGGTATCTTGTTGGAGATCCCTGCCTACCTGAGGCATTCTGAAGGTAAGCAGCTTCTTTCCTGATTTCTGTGCCTGTGGCAGTTACATTTGAGCAAATCCTCACTTGCTGCAGCTGAGGACCTTGCTGCTCTGCTGTCATTACTGTGTTTTCTGTTGTGTTCCAAAAAGTAAATTTGCTGTAATCTTAACCTAAGAGGGTTGGTTAGAGCTAGAAAAAGAAAGAAGTGGATACTTGAGTATACAGGATGCATAGCACTGCCTCTAGTTTCTTGCCAAACACGGAAACAAAAGCTGGGGATGTCAGCTACTTCAGGTGTCTATTTGTTTATTCTCAAGCTCCTTACAGCCCATAATGAATCATAGCTTTGAGGACAACCTCATATAAACTGTGTGAGGTAAGGAAATGCCCTTCTCCCATTCTCTCATGCAGATAGTTCTCTGCTTTGCGTGATCCTAGGATGAGCTCAGTGACTAAATTCCACTTCTAAATCCAAGCACCAGGTTTGGCTATTTGCTCTGTGCTCTTATTCCACTGGATTGAGCTTTCTGCAGAAGGAATAGGCCATACCACCCCTATTCTCAAACAGACTAAGGATTGGTCTGCTGAATTGTAACTGTGTGTTTCTAGGTCAGATTTAAAGTGTGAAAAGGTTGCACTCTGCTTCAATTATTTGCTGCTCAGAAAGAGAACCAAAAATAGCAGAGTACAGAAAACTTGAGAAATTCAGGGGACACTCAGCTTTAGAGGGAGTTCAGCTTCTTGTGAGAAATAGGCCAAAATGAACTTTTAAACTCCAGTGCTCTGTAAAGGTGTGGTTGCAGTGATGCTGAGATAGCATTGCTTTGCTGTGCTAAAGAGGTCCCTATAAATAAAGATCATCTTACTGGAATGAAGTCAGTACAGAAAATGTTACAAATGTTTACAGTGTGACCTGTGTATTTATTTCTGTATCTGTGCAGTTAAAGTACTTAAAGTGCATTTATTAAAAATTCAGTTTGTGGTGTAACCTCTTTCATTTTTGTTGGTTTTTTTGCGATTTTATACATCCTTTTGTGTATGGGTGAGTGATTAAGTTACATATGTAACTGCCTAAAAAAATAGCTTTCGTAAAAGCAAATGCATTTTTTCTTTAAATGAGTGATTTCCTCCAGCATTTAGAATAGAAGCAGCCATGCTAGGAAGAAGCAAGAATGCTCATTGGTAGGATAGCAGAAGCACATTACTCACACTTTCTCAAGTGAAAGCCTGCATACACTTTGCACTTAATTTGGAGAAGCTTGGAGCTGCAGAGAGCCAGCTCAGTGCTGAATCCAAGTGTTTAAAAAAGGGGAGAAAATTTATCATCTTAATGTTCTGTAAAAGCATGTGTTCATGTATTTCAGTGTGAGATCTTGATTTTAAACTGATGACATCTAAGTGTGTATTAAAAGGCATGGAAAAATGGTATGCTGAGTCAGAAAAGGGAATGGTGGTTTCTTTTTATTTTACTAGAATGTGAGACAAAGATGGCTTGTGTCTTACCAACATAGGTCTGAGTTATGAATTGATTGATTTTTTTTTTATTTGTGGCTATAGCTGAATCACTTAAGTTATCAATCTTTCATTTGGTTAAATGGAATAATAGCACTAGCTCAACTTTCCTTTGGGAAGGAAATGAGGGGAAAAGGTGCATGCAGTTATCGAAGATCCAGGTTGCTAAAAATGGAAAGTACTTTTATTACTAGACTTGAGTCTAGTATGAACAATACAGTCTGCTGGCAACTTTATGCAGGCATCCAGGTGAACTGTCAAACAAGTATTTAATCTTCTATTGAGGTTGTCCTTCTGTTAAATCATTGTCTTAATTCTCACTTTCTTGGATAAGTATTCAAACAAGAAGCTACCTGGTGCCTTTCTGAAAGTGATAGTCTCCGAGGCACAGCTTTTTCTGAATTTTCCAGAGTTGCACTGCTTGTTTGTTAAGCTGCATGCACTGCTGGCTTTGCATGCAAAGTTTAGTTAAATGTTGATGGATAATATACCCCATGTACAACTTCAAGTTGTTCAGCAACTTTCTCTTATGCTGCGTGGGGGTATTCAGAGATGTGTTTTTAGCTGTTTGCTTACTCTTTCATCTCAATCTACAAAGAGACTTTCATAGCTAAGATTGACTTTTGATAGTCACCATATACCATTCTTCTGTGATTTGCTCTGCTAGCTTATGTTGTCCTATGGTAGAGGCCACATTTTACCAAAAATGGTACATGTAAAAATTTATTCTCAGAGCTTTTCTCTGAACTGAAGGATGGTTTTTTGAATCACACCAAGCTTTATTAATTTGCAGTTGTTGCTTCTTCTTTTCAGATGTGATCTTCATCTCCTCGAGTAGAATCTCTCTTGAGGTGGTGCTGTCTTAGGTACTGAAATTATCCCACACTGTCAACTTTATTTCCCAATTCTGCCACACAGTCTCTTGGCTTTCAGAGTGGGGGTTGTCAGTACCAATTAGGAGGAACCACCTCAATCCTCTTACCTTGGTCTTTCTTTGGCAGTCTGTTAGTGTATTCAGCTTTCAATTTCTCAGTAGTGACTTGCCTCTTTCTTCATCTTTCAAAGTCCATATGTTGTGCCTTAATTTTCCTCTTTTGGGGGATTTGGTGTCTTTCCCTTCTCCCCTTAGGCTGCTGAAATTCTTCCTTCATACTATTACACCTTTTGGGGACAATTTTAGCTGTCTGCTTACTAGTGATCAATCTGCTTTTATCCAGCTTTGCACTAAGTGGGATCTGCTGTGTCTCTCTCCTGGGACGTTGTCATCCCTTGAACTTTAGTTCTCCAGAGAACTACTCTGCTTCTCAGTCACATACACACTCAAATCAAACTTATTTTTGTGTTGGCAGTTAGTGTTTTGTTTCATCTCATTTCAGTTCAAATAGATTCACTGGGTGTCTCTTAATCTATAAGGAAATTAAGCTCACATTCCTATTCTCTTCTAGCTTATTAGGTATGTATGTGCTGCCTCACAGCTTCACTGTTATGCATATATATGAAAATGCTGCTTTGTGCTCTGCACATGCACTTCTGTGTGACTTCCTGGCAGCTTTTTTCTGATGTGTCTTAGGAGTTTCTAGCCTGTTTCATCCAGCCTCTTATCATTTTAGCGTTCATGATGCAAGTGATGTGCTACCTGACTTCCAGGTCTTGAGGAGTGAAGGGAATTCATTGGTGAGGCCACACCTGGAGTACTGTGTTCAGTTTTGGGCCCATCATTGCCAGAAAGACATTGAGGCCCTGGAGAGTGGCCAGAGAAGGGCAACAAAGTTGTGAGGGGTCTGGAGCACATGTCTTATGGGGAGCGGCTGAGGTAACTGGGATTACTTAGTCTTGAGGAAAAGGAGGCTTTCTGGAGACTTTATTGCTTTCTACAGCTACATAAAAGGAGGCTGTGGTGAGGTGGAAGTCAGCCTCTTCTCCCAGGTAACAGAGAGAGGGAATGGCCTCAAGTTGCACCAGGGAGATTTAGATTGGACGTTGGGAAAAATTTCTTCTTTAAAAGTGAGGTAAAGCACTGGCACAGGCTTCTCTGTAAGGTGGTGGAATCACCATCCCTGGAAGTCTTCAAGAAATGTTTAGATGATGTACTGAGGGCCATGGTTTAGTGGGAAATATTGGTGATAGGTAGATGGTTGGGCTGGATGATCTTGGAGGCCTTTTCCAATCTTGGTGATTCTATTCTACAAATTTGGAACTTGTTAAAGAAATTTTGGCTGAGAAATCCTAATTTGTGTATGGTGGAGGTGAACACCACTTATTTTTAACACAAGTGCAGGATTCAAAGCCCCAAATAGTGACCTGAGGCAGGTGCTGTACATGTGGCAGCTGAGAGCAAAGTGGTCCTAATGCAGTAGCCATTGCTTTTTCTCCTCACGTAAACTGCTCCTTTGGAAAGAAGTGTTGTGATTATTCCCTGCATGAGTGGAAAAAGCACTGGAAAATGATGTGATGAAAGCTGTTAGGGATATGTTCCTTAAAGGATCCCCTAGAGCATTGACTCTTGAGTATGAAGACCTTTCAGACTCTTCAGTAGAAGCCCAAGTATAGAGGAAGCCTTTCTGCCCATCCTGCAAATCTTCCCCAAGAACTGCAGTAAAGCATTGCTAACCACTGCGTTACAAAGCACTGTCATGCTGAATGTGTCTGTGAATGCGATTCCCCAAAATAAATTTGTGTTCTTATCAGAGATCCATTCTTGAGCTCTTGTAATTCTTTATGGTGAAAGGAATAACTGAATGCAGGTGTGGAGATCTGGTATTACTGCTTCTATCAAATTGCCTGTGTAATATGCCAGTAAAAGCACAATTTTGAAAAGCATTTAGGAACTTTAAAAATAACTTCAGTGGAATTATCAGAAGGGAAAGGCAATTTATTCTTGAGCGATTTGGAGACTACAATTAGGACCTACCCACCTCAGTACCACATTCAACAAGATGTCTGCACTGTGCCTGTAATGGCTCCTTCCCTATTGAAGGCTTGGTGTTGCTCCAGAGATGTGTTTAGGAAGTGCTTAAGATTTATAGATGAAAGATCTTATATGAAGAGCACAAAGTGTTGGAATATAGAAGGGGTAGGGACTTGTGTCAAAGAGAAATACGTCATTGCTCTCTTCCCAAGACATGTTTGGTTTTCAGGATCCAGAGGATGCAGTGTACCAACAGGGCTCCCTAAAGTTATGATTTGATACATGGCTGCCAGCAGTGACTTTTTTAATTAAAAATAATGGCAGTTTCCTAGAGATCCACAACTCATTGTGGTGCAGAAGCACAGCAGCACTACTAGCATTCATAGCTCAGTCCCTGCAGCCTGGGCTGAGGCTGTAGCTGGTGAAATAGCAGAGGAAAGACCTGAGGGCAGAATGACTGACTAGGAGGAGCGTTCTCCTGCTCAGCACAAGTAGTGTAAGCTCTTTGTATAATCTCAAGTCCTGAAATCTGACACAAATAACTATTCACAAGGGATATTCAAAGACTGTAATAAGTTTTTATGTGAGGAGAGAATAACTCATTAAAACATTGCAGGGAGGGTAGCTATGGAACACTTAAGCAGATCTTTCTTCAATGTTTTTATTTTCAGTTTAACCTCCAGTTGTACTGAATCACCTTATATGAAATGTTTGAGTGTGTTAGGGCAAATACTCTATTGCAAGAAGGGGATCACTTGCTATTTTTTGTTCAGAGTAGCAGTAATAGTGCTCTGCAGCTGTACTGTGCTGCCTTGCCGTGATGCAGCAAACTTGTCAGAGTTACTCTGTATTTTACTCATCAGAGGTACTGTATCACAAAATATTCCATGTATTTTGTGTTAATGGACCTTCATAATACCCACCTGAGGCAGTGTCTTATGCATGCGAGGTAGTGCTCGATGAGCAGTTACACTGTAATTAGTACAACTGTTTATGAGCACAAGTATGGTGTCTTAAAAGGGAGGAAGTGAGCCCAGTCTCATACCCAACTCCCAAGGCCTTAGCACTATGACAGCAGGAGTGCCAGAAATAGAATGGGTGTCTCAGCTCGTGGGAGCATGACTTCATCCCTGGGCAGATTTCTTCCCTTAGCAACTTCTGTCTATCTAGTTTAGCCCACCTTTCTCTTCCCCTACCTTTTTAGCAGAGAAGCAGTCTCACACTAAATTAGTTTTTAAATGAAATGTAATTGCAATTGAATCTCTTCAGGGAGGGCTGATGTTGGTGTAGGTTGGTTTGTTTTCAAAGTTAGATACCACAGGAATCATACTGAACTGTTTCTTGCTATAGAGTTTGTAGTGACTCTATAGCAAGAAACAGTGACATTTAAGCACTTTTTTCCTTTTTAAATAGAATGCTATTACCAGTGTGCAGGGTGAGTTAATTTTTGTTTGGAGATCTTTAACAAAAACACAGCCACTATTCTTTTCATCCCTCTCTCTTTCATGACCCTCCCTACTTGCATAGATGCTAAAAGCTAAGATTCTCATTCTTTAGAGATCCTGCCCAATGCAGTCTAAAATCTGTGGGACTATCATGTTAAACCTCAACACTTGTATTAGACTTTTTTGGTACTGCATTGCAAGTGTATTTAAGTTTGTGAAATACGATCACCAAAGGATTGCTTAAGCTGATCTAATCACTGGAACTTACTGCCCATGGCTGACAGCTGAGTAACCGTGTAAATAGGTAAAGGTCAGAGTTAATCCACTGCTTAACATACTGGCGCTGCAGACCCTTTCCAAGTACAGTAACAAGCTGCATAGGTGGGGACTGCTTAGGTCTTGCTGATGGCATATGCATTAGTAGGAGAAAAGTAGCTAAGGATAACTTAGTGCAGCAGCAGTGCCTTTCATGCCTCAGAAGGGGTTGCCTGATTACTGTTATCAAATAGCTGGATACTTGCTGCTTTGCTGCAACATTTCCAACTTCCAAAATAATGTGCTGACCACAAATACACATTTAGTAACAGAAAAATGAATTGATGCCATACTGCTGGATGCATAAGGGCAAGAACTGTTACAAAGATGCAGAATCTTTGCACAGATACCCACTTGTTTCTGGGATGTGTCCTTCAGCTGAATTTATTTCCACTTCTGCATTTTGAACTTTTTTCTTTTGAATGGTTTGGAGGTATCAGTTCAGGGAAATTCCTAGGGGCACTTTATCCCCTTTATGGAGCTTTTTCTGCTGGGCAGATGATATGGTCCTTACTGAAAGATTTCCTTGTAATAAGTAAATGAGGCCTCTGTCTTGACTGCAGAAAGCAGACTATCTAACAAACTGTTTTGAAAAAGCATGAAGGACCTTCCCTGAAACTAACAGTAATTTCCCCATTAACTTAGTGGTTGAAGTTGTGCAATTACTTTGAGTGTATTGGACAGGACTGACCTCATCAATGGGACAAAGATCTGATAGCAAGAAAAAGCAGTTAGTTAGGAACCTCATGATCTTGTAGTGACCCTACAGAGCACTTAACTAAGCAAGACTTCTGTCAGACATAATATCAGTTCCTTGCTCCAAAACACTGATGCCTGGAACTGTGAATAAGGTTGTAAAATAGGGTCTGCTCCAGACGTTAATCATCAATATAAAGTGGATTTCTTGTTTTTGGAACTATTTGAATAAATGTGGGTCAGATCTTCCCTCTCCTATTTGCTCGTGAGCCATTGTGAGAGGTGTTGGCACTGTCCTATTAGTGATCGTGGTTTTAATTATAATTTTTGGTGCAGCTTCTCTAGTTGTAAATCTTCTCTCAGTAATTATAGTATTACTAGGTTACTTTCTGTACTATACAATGTTTCTCACATTTGGGAATTATACTTTACACAGGCATGGAATTTCTTCTGTCATTCTGCAGTACAAGAGTTATGTTACAAGACTAAAAAAAGTCTTTAGAAGAATACAAGCCATTGAGTCTAGTGTCACCTTTGAGTATTTAAAAGGCTGATACATTATGGTCTACTTGAGCTTTAAGTCAGGGGAAAAAAAGAACACTCTAACAACTCATCCCTAATGTTAGTTATTCCTCTCCACAGCTTTTTTCTCGAATCCTTTGTCTTCATAGGAAGGAAAAATTCAACAATTAATATTTTCATTCTCCTTTTTCAATTAAGATATAATTTGATATGTAATGGTTAACTGCAGAGTTTCAGAAAAGTCTAAGATAAGCTACCTTCAAAATCGTAGGCAAGTTTCTGATATTCTTGTGAAATGGCATGATCCTGAAACACCAATTTACTTAAGGCAGTGTCTTCTCAGATAGTGTAATACCTTTGAGAAACTAGGTGAATTTGGGCAACTTACTATTTAGTGTGAACAGGAGTATCAGGATCTGGTCTCTGCTGAGTTTATTATTCTGATCTATTAAATGAAATATCAGTCATTTCAGGTCTTGTCCTTTTAATTAACAATTATGGTGCATTTATACTGTCTTTCAATTCAAGTAATTCAACAGCAGATGATGAAAAAGATCATAGATGACTTATTGCAGCCCTGAAGCAGGGTTGTTCGTGCTGTTATATTTTCCATTGCTTTTCTCAATACATTCTTGAGTGGCTTGAAGGAGAGATTGCCCATAATTTCCTCCTTTCTCTCTAGGTACAGATTGGATTCTTAAATGAGTTTCAATAGGAGGTTTGTTTTTCATTGCAGTAAGACGTTCATCAATGTAGAATGATTTGGGGATTAATCAAGATGAATCTATGTATTTCTTATAATGATGAAACAGTTTATAAACTTTCATGGCTAGGTGATGCAACTGGAAGAGAACACAAAACCCATTGCTTACAAGGGTCAGAAAAGGCAGAGACATTCCTCCTTGGTCAGTAACCATGTGACAACACAACTGGTGTCTTGCTGCAGGAGAGCAGAACCAGCCAAATGGGTAAACACATGCTTCACATTATTTAAAGACTAACAGAGCTTTATTTGTAAATGGAAAAGGTTGGCTTGACTGGAAGACTTCTGAGGTTACCAAGAATTCCTTATTCAAACTGACATTGCTTCCCCCTTTATGGCTCTATAGAGTCTTTTTAGGTGCTTTGAGTGATTGTGTTTAAGGCTTGGCAGTAAATGTGACAAATTTGGTGGTGAGTAGATTGTCTGCCAGAAGTTGTGGATTCAGTCCCTTGTTAGGGAAGTGGCAGTGTTCCAAACAATAATTACTAAACTCATTGTAATGCAGAGAGGCAGGCAGGTTAACTAAGGAATGATCTCTAGTATGAGTCCTTCCCCTTTCTATAACTCATAAATACATAGACAAATTGGCAATCCCTCTAGTCATATGAAGACTTTGTAATTCAGGCAGAACTCTTTTCTTCTTTCCAGCAGTATCCCAAACTTCAGTTTTTAACTAAGCCAGCTGTGTCCAACCTGTGGCCTGAGGGCCACATGCAGCCTGGCATAGGTTGTAGTGCAGCTCTCTGAATTTTTGGGTAGAATGAGTAGAGCTGCAGTCAGACATTTAACTAGAAGAAAAATCTGATCAGGTCTCTTTATCAGACCTTTATAAGCCCCATCTTAGCAGTGAGAAACACCCCTTGCTTCACAATTGTGCCTTATTCATGGCATTGCTTTTTGGCTGTGTTGACATTTGTAACTATTTTTTGAGGATGAAGCACAGGAAGAGTAACACTTCCATCAAAAACCTCTGACAAACACCTTGAGAGCTCACAAGGATTGCGGCCACTGCCATTGAACTGGACTGACATGTTAGTGTCACAAAAACAGAGTCGGATATCCCACCAGTCTTGTGTGTGTTGCTCTCTTTTTAGTTAACTGACAAAACTTTTTAAAATTTTAATATTTATTTAGTCAACATTTTTCATGCCTCCCAAGGCAATTCCTCTTCACTCAGTGCAGCCCAGACAAGCAAAAAGGTTGGACACCCATGCACTAAGCCTTTAATTGCATAGGATTTATCCAGATTATTTTTACTGTTTATTTTCCCCAGATTACAGTTATAATCTCTCCCAGAAACAATTGCCAGTGTAGAGGTGCTTCACATGAGCTACTTCTGAGTGGAAAGTTTTTGCATTCTCTTATTTAATAGAGCAACCATATGGAAGAAGTGTAAAATTTGAGCCACTGTAGCTCTCACATTGCTACTTAGACCAGGTAGCACAAGTGATTACTGAAGTATGTTAAATCTAGGATTTACTCCGTTTGAATATTAGGTCCATCCACTGAGTTCTTTTCTTCCTGTTCTTGGGAAATGAAACTGTTTGCCCAGGTAATTATATCTGTAGGATTCCCAAAGAAAAGGGCTTTTGGTGCAAATGATCTGTGCTTGGCTTTACAAAGAGATGTTAAATGCTCAGTTGTAGTTCTCATCATTAAGGAATTGTGCAGACAAAAGCATGTCAGTCACGGAGCAAGAGGTGACAAAATAAATAGGATGGAGGGAAGTGAATGTGGCTCAGCACTCTGAGTAGAGGGAAGAGGTGGGAAGAATTCCTGACTTCACAGCTGGCTAAGTGACTTGCTCTGTGACACAAAGTACCTTCATTTGTCAGTGTGCCTGTCTACTGGAAGGTTTTTCAGCTTACCTGAATTAAAGAGATCCCGATGTTTATTTGTGAGCTCTGGGAACTTTGAGTGGAAAGGTTCATGTGGGCGCATAGACAGGTGAAGAAATACAGATGTGCATCTCAGCCTGGTGCAATTGTGGGGCTTAGAAATGCTGCCACCATAGGAGGACTGGAAGAAACCTACTAGGAGCTGCTATCTAATTCTACAAGACTTTTTTTAGACTCTTACTACATGTTACTTTGGCTTGGCAGTAAATCAGCATCAAGCTGAGTATTTCCCAATGGGTTCCAGAGAGAAGAGTGAGAAATAGGGGGAGGAAGGGTCATTTGTTTAGACTGTTTTTAGCTTTTGTTCTTTCCCCTGTCATTGAAGCTGAAATTCATTCCTTAGCCCCAGCTGCTTACTGTGTTATGTCACTGGTATTATAATATGAAAGACTTTTCAGTTACCAAGGATTACCTTAGGAAGGGAAATAAGTGTCTTCTTTGTATATGCTGTCTTTAAAGACAGTACTGGTAGAGGGATGGCTGGCCAGCTCCAGGGTGGTACTTGTTAGGTGATTATAGAAGCTTTTCTCTGGATGCTCACTTCTACTGGTCATCAATTCTATTTGCAATTCACTCAATTTTTAAGCTGTTTAATGACTGTATTGAAAACAATTCGACTTACAGTGATCTTCCAAAACTAACACTAACCTGATGTTCGTAGCATCATCGTGCTCTTTCCCCTTGCTTTGTACATTCTGTATACTCTTTTCTTTTTCATTCATTCACCCTTCATTACTGAATTTCAGCTCTCCTGGTGACAGTGGAGTTCAGATGGAGGAGAAAGCATGAAGGGGAATATCTCCCTTAATGCGTTTTTTCTGTGCAATCCAGAGAGAAGCCTGTTATTGTGTGAGGAAGGGAAGAGGCAACAGATGGCATGAAAGGAGAGCTAAGAAGCCATGAAGATGCAAGGGAGCAGCATTTCTTCAAGATGAGCAGTGTTGTCAAAAAGTAATATGCAGGGCAAGGAAGACACAGCTGGGTCCTAATGTAAAACCAGACAACTTGAAAGTGGACTAAACAGCTTGCCTGGCTTAAGCATCCTCCTGGGTGAGGAGCCCATGGTGAGCTGCTGGTATTGGGGGTGAACCTTCTGCTTCTGCACACTGCACTAGAAGTCCTAGGTTTCTAGGCCGTTTGAGTAATTCCACAGACTCAGTCTGATTTCCAGCACCTGTGGATGTTCCTTGCAAAGTGTGATTTCTAAGCGTGATGTGGGGTGCGATCAGTTGGCCTCTTCTGCATTGTGGGGAGGGTTGGGAGCTGGTGTGGCAGTGAGAACTTAAGGTGAGCTGTGGGCACTGGGGACAATAAGACACACTGATCACAGCAGTACCACTGCAGTGCCTTGGGTTGACTTTAGTTACCCCATCATCAGGAATGCATTTTGCTTATGAATTTCTGCAGTTCACTTGGGTCTGAGGAGCTCAGTTGGGAAACAGCAGGGGCAGATGGCAAGTTGTCTTCAGCAGTGCTGCTTCAATTTTTTCACACCTCTCTGCAAATAGAAAACAAGATTCTTGGGATTTTATTCCACAAGGATCAGTTGTGAGACAATGCTTAACGGGTGCACTTTCTGTTGACTGCAAGGCATTGCACTTTGCCAGTGCCATTGTCTGAATGTGATGTTAATTCTTGTTTGCAGTAGTCCTGTAAGCAAACTTATACCACAGGTTCTTTCTAACTAATTAAAATGTTATTTAGAAATATAACTAATTTGTACACCCCAATGATTATTCATTTTTAAATCATGGAGAAAGCAGACCTCAGTATAAAATGCCTGTCTCTGTAGTACAGTTTGTTACTCAGAAGAATGATCTGGGATTGCTTCTTTCTGAATTCAAGCATCTGTGATGTTAATGTTACTGCATTTTATAATTGGTACTCAATAGTTTAAGAGGATAATCAGCTAAGACATAACTGCAGCTTACCAGGAAACAATTGAAAATTTAGGATAATAAGGCTGATTAGATACTGTTATGCCAGTCTCATGCTAAGATAATTCTACGGAGTTGAAGTAGCACAAATAATACTGTAAAATATAAGATATTCAATGGTAAGGCAGACTCTTTGCATGTGCTGCTCCTCCTTGCTTTGAGCAGGCACAGCCAGAGGGTGAGCTGCTAGTAGTGAGAAGGGCTGAGTGATCCCTGAGACTAGGATTCAAGACATTGTGATCTTAGTAACTTCTTTCATAAAGAAATTTGAAGACAAGCTAAAAACATCCAATAGCAGTCATTTAAAATATTTTTCTTCTGTTGTCTAGGCTTAATACTTGAGTTTAAAACACAACAGGAAAGGCTTCTTGCATAGTGTTTCTCGGTGGCTTTTAGCATCCCCTGGGGATGTTTGTTGACTGCCAAGGCAGGTGCTCATGCCCAGCGGAGGAAACCGCGTGCATTATTCCAGTGGACAGGCATGGGGCTGCCAGAACATGGTTTGCTCTGACTCCCAACTCATGGCCCAATCAGTGGAACCATGTGCTCTGCTCAAGCTGTTTGGGGAGAAGGTGAACAAACACAGCTTTAAATTACCTTCATGGCTCTCAGGCACTAGGCTGCCTGATGAACCGCTTAGTCCACAGCAGAGAATATTGCAGCCTTTTTGCTGGGGTACTGAAGAGAGGTGATGCAAAGCAGTGTAGTGATGTCAGGGCTGGATATAGCTTCTCACAGTTATTTCTGTCACGGGGAGGAAAACTCTTGTGCATCCGAAGGGCTCATTCTGTCCTTGTTTCTCATCTGTAGTGCTGTGGAAGTGGAAAACAAATGGAGAGTCCACTGATGGAAAATACTCTTTCTCATATTCTATATTTTTTCTTCTAGAGTGTGCAGTGCTTCTGTGGTACACTTTCAATAGGTGAATTGACCTGTCATTGTTTTAGGAGCTCATGTAACCTGAACCCTTTGGATCAGTTTGTCAGACTCCCAGTACTTACGAGGCTCCTGAAACCCACACACTAAGGAGCAGTAAATCCTTCCTCCAAAAGCATCAGTTAATTCCTGTCTCTTTAGTATGACCTAGTGTTGTTTCACATGGTGATGTGATGGCTTGGTCAGGATGTGTTAGAAATAGGCAGTGTGCTCAGGGGTATTTAAAGCATTCATTTGTATGACTCCACCATGCTTAAGCATAACAAGCTGTTCATCTTATTCCGTGTTTATTTTTCTTCCCTAAAAGTCACTGGAAGAAAAAAGTCTCCAGGCTTGGATCAAAGGGAAGGAGTGAATTCATCTCCTCTATGAAGAGATGTGCAGGCGAAGCTGTGCTGCTCCACTGCCTACCTGGCAGACGCTAGCCTGTCTGCTCAGATCACAACATGGCCTTCTCTTCCTCAGGAAAGGAAACAGAGGGGATTGCAATTGTGGGAGGGCCTCCCAGAGTTTATTGAGGAGAGGGAGAGAGAAAGTTGCTGTTTAGGAAACAGGCTACCAGTGGAATGAAGCTTTTTAAAGTAATACTGCCAGATTTCATTTTTATCTATTATTTATATATGTATTGGGCTATTCTTGTGTCTCTTTATGAGACTTTCTTTTCCATAATGGTCCTCTTTTATTCTCTGTACAATGAAGGTTATTTCTCCATGTATCCTCTTTTGTCCAAGAATGGGATGAATCACTTTCTGTGAACTTAACAGTCACAAATTGTACCTATTAAGATTTCTCTTTTAATGCTTTGTCTGTCGAAGTATGGCAAAGATTCTGAAAACTGATTGCCCAAGAGGAACTGGATCCCATTTCAGTTTTTGCTTTGATGTCAAAGTAATCTTTGAAGAGAACTCTCATCTGTCTTTATCACTGAGAAAATGTTGTGCTGATTTCATAGAATCATAGTCATTTGAATTGGAAGGGACCTTTAAGGTCATCTAGTCCAACTCCCTTGCTATGAACAGGGTCACCTCCAGCTAGATTAGATTGCTCAGAGCTTTGTCCAGCCTGACCTTGAGTGTCTCCAAGGACAAGGCTTCCACCACCTCTCTGGGCAGCCTGTTGTGGTGCTTCACTATCCTTATCATAGAATTGCTCAGGTTGGAAAAGATCTTCAAGCTCATTGAGTCCAACCGCAACCTAACCGTATTACCCTAAAAACCCACTGCTAAATCATGTCCCTGAGCACCACATCCTAGCGGTTTTTAAACACATTCAGGGATGGTGACTCAACCACCTCCTTGGGGAGCCTATTCTAGTGCTTAACAACTCTTTCTGTAAATAAGTTTTTCCTGGTATCTAACCTGAACCTCCCCTGATGCAACTTGAGGCCATTCCCATTGTCCTGTCACCAGTGAGAAGAGACCAATCCTGCTCTCACTGCAATCACCTTTCAGGTATTTGAAGAGAGCATTGAGGTCTCCCCTCCTCTTCCCCAGACTAAACAGCCCCAGTTCCATTAGTCTCTCCTCATAGGGCATGTTCTCCAAGCCCTTCACCAGCCTTGTTGCACTTCATTGGAAAAAAAGTTTTTCATAAAAGCTTCTTCCTTATGTCCAGTCTAAACCTCCCTTCTTTCAGTTTTAAACCACTTCCCTTTGTCCTTTCACAACAGATCCTGCTAAAGAGTATGTCCCTTCCTTCTTATAGATCCTCCTCTAGATACTGAAAGGCCATGACCTAGGTGCAGGACTTTGCACTTGACTTTGTTGGACCTCATGAGATTCTCCTGGGCCAATGCCCAAGCCTGTCTAGATTTCTCTGAATGGCATCCTGGTCATCAGGTGTGTCAGCTGTGTACCTCACAGCATGATGTCATCCACAAACTTGCTGAGGGTGCACTCGATCCCACTGTTGATGTCATTGATGAATATATTAAAGAGTGTTGATCTGAGTACTGACCCCTGAGGGACACCACTCGTCACCGATCTCCATCCAGGTATGGATCCATTGACCTCCACTCTCTGGGTATGATCTCACAATGAGCTCCTCATCCATTGAACAGTCCACCTGTCAAATCCATATTTGGGTAGAAGGGTATTATGGGGGAATGTTTCAAAGACCTGACTGAATCTAGAATAGGTTAGTATCTGGTAAGCCTTTAATCATCTTTCTCTCATGGAAAAAGACACTTAATATCCTTGGCCTTCTTCCTATTTCAGCTAAGGAATTTCAGATTCTCAGAAGTTTCCTGATAAATACCATCTAGGCTGTTCCCTGAATTGCAGCTGTGGTTCTATATGGCTATGAGTCAGAAAATCTGACAAATTAATTTATGTCCATTTATTTTGGATACCAATATATATTTACTTCCTGTTAAACAGCTAATACTGCTTGGACTATACACTAAATTTTGAATAGAGAAGTTTTTCCTTTACCCTTCATCTCTCTGTAATATTTATTTTGTTTACTTGTTAATTCATTTGTCATGCATCCAACAAGATGAATCTGTCTGAAAAGCAGCTGATAGCAGAGTGTAATTCAGCAGTGTCCTCACACAGCATTTTCCAAGGGGAAATGGAAAATCCCACAATGAGAGTCACAGCCCAGCTGCACATTTTAAATGCTATTGCAACTGTGAATGATTCCATTGTAAAACTTAAATAATGAAGATCTAAAATGTTTTTTTATTGCAACCAAACAAATCAGCACACGTTGAACATGGCCCTGTCACTGTTAACTGACATAGAACACTAGGAAATGTCATATTTCATTGTGTAGTTTAAACCCCACCAGACCTATCTCAGCATGGCTGTCACATTTATAGTGTTAGAATGTTTTATGATGGCTACAGCTTTTATTGATGACCCTTACTGCTCATATGAAATGTTTTTTTCCAGTGACTGTTATCAAGCTTGCATCACCCCCCTTCCCACTCTTTTTTCCTTCTCTGCATCCAAAGCAACATTTCACACTAAATCAAGCTGAGCATGTATCTTTTTTTAGATTTTAAAAATAAAAAAGAATCACTAGTAGGTTAAAATTATTGGATCAAATTATAATATTTCTTATAGCTCCCCTCTCACAAGAATGCCTGAGACAGAACTTTAAGGGAAGGAAATGTTAACTCAAATGCTTTACATAACAAGAAAAACTTGTTTCTAGGGAAATTAAACATAGTGAACTTTCATGCCCTCCATGGGGAGGGTCTTGGGCCATTGTTCTGGGCACCTACAGTTGCTGTTTGCATTCTGATATCATCTAGTCCTTTCTGACCAGGGCTATTCACTATAGAAAACTTCCAGACAAAAAGATGAATCTTTTCTTTTTTTCCTGTCCACACAACTTTTCAAGATTAAAAAAAAAAAACACAAAGAGAAACTTAGGCATGGAGTTACCTTAGTGGGGTTGTCTTTGAAGTATGGCTGATCAGCCTGTAGTTCGAGATCCTTGACTGCTGTGAATTCTCCAGTTGGTTTGGCTGTGTATAGGAAAAACACATTATTTGTTCTGTTGCATGTCATTTTACCAGGGGCTTCGCAGTTCCTAAATGCAGCATGCTCTCTTGCTGACTTTTGTGCAGGCTTGGTGTGGGCTTACTTGGAAAGCTGAAGGTGATTAATGGGTGGAAAGTAGAATTATTGTGCGTATTCTCACCCATTTTGTCTGAGCAGAAGCAAGTTGTTTACTGATCTCTTCTTGCTATAATGAGCTCTGTGTTCCACCTCTCATCCTGGGAAGCTCTGCTTGCTTGCTGGTACCTATCACTAGTGAGCATTATTGCGCACACATGGATGCTGCAGAGCTGTTTATTTACTGTGTAAGCAGCTACAGTATTGTCAAGAAGCCTTTAAGGATGAGAAGAGCACATAATGGACACTAATTAGAAAGCTCAGACAACAAAGCAATGCCTACCTGGAATTATAACCTTATGCTGTGCTCTGCACAAGATCTGTAAGATCAAGGCAGGGAGCCTCACTGAGAGCTAGGGAGCCTGTGAAACTCCTTTTGGTAGCCCCAGAGGTGACTCAATGAACAGCTGTGTTGGGGCAGATCAGGGGAATTCATAGCTGCATCTACATGGTCAAGGGAAAGGGCTGTGACAGGTGGATGGGAAATTCTTGGCTGTGCAGTGTCAGTGCTGCAAGTCTTTGTGAACTAAAAAAAGAGCTATGTGTGAAGGCCTGAGTAGGCTGATTTTTTTTTTGTCTGTGGAGTAATGCAGAGTCTGCTCTGTCAGTAATTGTTTAGATAGCCATGAACTTCACAAGCCACAGTACCTAGCTTGATGGGCAGACTGAAAGCCCCAAATACCAAAAGTACAAACAATGAAAAAAGTTATCTCATTGCAAGGCAACTCAGTGGCTAGTAGCTTGGTGACAAAGGCTATTAAATATTTCCTGTTCCTCTTTGGAGCTCTTCTGGAGCTGTAAGGCTGTGAGTGGGGTTTCAGGAGTGAAACCAAGCATTATTTTGGAGTACCTTTCACACCAGCAGCAATCCTCACAGAAGGGAAGGAGTTGAGAGGAGGAATGGGATCCCGGTGGAAGGTTAACTTGCTGTTCTCCACAGATGGCTGCATCTGAGATGGGGAACAAGAGGAAGTGCCACTTGAATGTCCTCACAACAAGGATGTGTCTTGTGACAAATGCAGCAATGCATGCTATTCTCCTTGACAGTGCTGCATGGCTGCTGGGCTGTTCTCGGGGGCAGCTGTTGGCTCGCATCAGAGATGGGGATGCTGTATCTCTACTTCAGGTGATTTCTTGACTAGACAGATCATGCGTTTGCTCTGTATACACTTGAAAGGAGCCATTGGCCCTCCCCTTCTTTTTCTTTGTAGACATACAGTAGACTGTGACAGAGCAAATTTATACTATTACCTTGTGCCAGAAATCTGCTCAATGTTTTCCTAATGCAGCTAGAGTGATTTTAGGCATGTGTTTCTTCTCTTGAATACCTTGCAGGCTTTGTACCTTAAGAACACATTGCCCAGTATCCTGCTTAGCTATCTCTGTTGCTGCTTGTGAAAACATGTTGGTTTTCATGTCTAAAGCTGGGAAGTCTCTGACTCTTGACCCTTCAAAGAGGCCTGTTCAGTACAGAGAGATGCTTTGTAGATGAAGTACTGAGGGTAGAAGGAGAAATGTTTGTTTGGCTTCTTGCTCCTTGGGTGCAGGAGGCTGAAGAGGGAGCCAGCATTGGAGAGCAGTGTGGTGGCTGTATGTCCTTTTGGGTGCAGAGTGACCAGTGGAGTCTTCAAAGATGAAGTGCAAAGCAGCGTGGGAAGCCCAGTCGTTAGTCTGGGTAAAGGCTGTAGGGTAAGATGCATACATGCAGAACAGATGTTTTGTGACATACCTCATATATAAGGGCTGCCTCCTATTTTTTTATGTTGGCCTGTGACACTAGAGGTAGATATTGCTGGCATGGCAGTAGAGGTTGAACCTTCCCACCAATATTCTGTTACATCTTGTTGCTATGTGCCTGATAGCAGCAGAGGGGCAGTGTAACAAAGTGGTGCATGTGAAGTAAAGAAGTGGGATTAAATTCCTCCATGTGGAAAAAATGGCACTCATTGACATTCACTCTGCTTGCTGAACACTTGCGGAGATCAATCCATAGATGTCAGCACAGTGAAGGAGTAGGCAGTGCATGTTGGCAGTGGTGACAGCAGCATGAAAGGCGAGTCACATTCTGGATGGCCATGCAGATTTCTGCAAGCATGGCATGCAGGCTCTCGTTCATCATGGGCAAAAATGCATAGCTAATTGTGACAACTATATTGAAAAATAGTGTTTTTTAGCTGAGAATTTGCTCTCTCAAATAGTGTTATTGTGCTCTTCATGTCTGCTGTAGTTTGTGTGGAAATAAATAGGAGGCATTACTCTTGGAGCAACCTACATACTTCTGTATCTGCTACTGCTGGTAGTAATGACTGGGGATGTCATGATAACAGGGCCCCTGTTACTTGTGCAATGCTTTTCATATTGATACAGCTAGTGCTAGTTGTCCATGTGGACAGTTTTAGTATGGGGTAGATAAATCCTTTCCAAGGCTATTGTGGGAATATACATACAGAGCATATAGGTAAAATTGTATTTTTTAATAATATGCATGTGATTATCTGAAATGCAGGTCTCATGTTTGTGCAAGTGCCACGATTAGAGCCTGTACAGCAAAGAGCCCTTCACTGCTGTGTTTGTCTCATCTCTGTATGAAGTGTTGACCTAAAGCCTTGCTTGTGTTTCTGCTTGTATACCCTAGCAGTAGAGTAACTGTTGTTGCTGCTGCATGAATAAGAAAGGCATCCTATTACCATCTGTCATGTCATACTTACAATTTTCAGGATACAGCCTCAGCCCTCCTGGTGCGATTGACTTAGAATCATGATTGATGTTAATAGCTATTCTTAAAAGTCAAAAAGCAGGCTTTATTTCTGACAAGGGGGGCATGTTTGACTGATAGTGAACTCATTACAATTATTTACTGGAGTCCAGGAGTCCCAGTGCAGTGATGTTTATGACAGCTTTGGTTCAGCGCTCACTTACAACCACATACTTGGGGTGGGTTTACTCTGAAGCTTAGAATTTAGCGCTGTGGTTTGGGATCAAAGAAGGGAAAGAGAAGGGAAGAGACACCTGTGGAAAGTAAGCATGCTATGTGCATGGGAAGCTGAGATGCTTCCTGCCTGTTTAAAAATATCAGTGGTACTAAATAACAGCCAGTTACAAAAGGATTGTTAAATGCTTGAGAAAAGCAGACTTTTCAATTAATGTGACTTCTGTCACAGAATCACAGAATACCCTGTGTTGGAAGGGACCCGCAAAGACCACTGAGGCCAATGCCTGGCTCCACACAGGACCATGCAAAATCCAAACCCAGTATTTGAGAGTGCTGTCCAATTGCCCCTGAACTCCAGCACTTGGGGCTGTGCCCTCTGCCCTGGGCAGCCTGTTCCATGCTCACCACCCTCTGGGGCAGACCCGTCCCTAACCCACACTTGCCTCTCCCCTGACACAGCTCCATGCCGTTCCCTCAGGTCCTGTCGCTGTCACAGAGAGAGAGCTCAGCGCTGCCCCTCTGCTCCCTGTGAGGAGCTGCAGCTGTCATGAGGCCTCCCCCCAGCTCCTCTGCTCTGGGCTGAGCAAACAGAGGGACCTCAATTGCTCCTCACACACCTCGCCCTTCAGACTCTTTCCCATCTCTGTAGCCCTCCTTTGGACACTCTAATAGTTTAATGCCTTATTTGTACTGTAGTGCCCAAAATGGTACGTGATACCTCAAGGTGAGGCTGCACCTCAGTGTAGAGCTTGGTAACTTTTTTGTTTGATGTACAGTAAACAATCATGAGAGATGCAGCCAAAAAGTTTTAATTCAACTTTGTGGCCAAAGTAGAAATGAAATCATTTTGGAGGGGAGAAAAAAAACCAGCAAGCATGGACTTCATGAACTAAGTTGACAGAGTAAATATTAAACTAGCTTTAGTTGCCCTGATTACAAGGAAAAGGGACAGCTGTGAATGAAATCCAAAGGACAACAGCTGTGGCCTGAAAAATCAATGTATTAGAATAAATTGTCTAGAATGCCAGTTGAAGTTGGAAAGCATGTACTCTTGAGAAAATCAGTAAAGGTGGGCAATGGGCTACGGAACTCTACCCTTCAGTAGTTTTCCTCCTCCTGTACATTTTCAATAAATTATAAGTGATCCTCTGAAATCTAAAGGGAATTTTAAAGGCTTTTTTTGTGGCAAAATCCCAGATTTGCAGAGCAACTGTGAAGTTGAATGACTACATAGTAGCATCCAGGTCTGCCATCAAAAGTTCTTTTGCATAACTTTAAGTTGTCTTCTGATGGTCGTGAGTCTGTTCCTGATCCTTATAATAAACTCTTAAAAGTATCACCTGCCAGCACACTGCCTCACTGATGTAAGATTGCTGTCAGTGCAGCCCCACAAACCAACAAAGTAATCCAGTGCTCTCATCTGCAGTGGGTGAGATGGGAACAGCAAAGAATGGAAGAGCCCAGAAATTCTACTTAAGTAAATAATGGGTAATTTTTTTTGTGCAGAGTCAGAGGCAAGTTTGACTTTAAGCCAAATATCATATTTTAATGAAACACCGTACGAAGATGGAAGTTCAGGAGAAAGCTTGTGAAAACAGCAAGCTGTGAGAGCCTCTTGTATGACTACATAGCAACATAGTACATGAGCAGGAGTGACTAACCTGATTGCAGCCAATGCCACTCCTTAGGTAAAACAAAGCTTTAAATGGGGGATTTCTCATTACAGTCCTGTCAAAAGATGAGGTAGTGTATACATGTCCCGTAGTCTGGGAGCACAAGTATCCAGGTGGCTGACAAGCTGGTTTGGAGAAAAGGCAATCCTGTCTACATGAAAGTGGAAACTCCCAATGGAAAGAGTATATCAGATCACAGTGCCTTCAGTTAGCACAGCCTTCAGCATGCACAGCCAAACTGTTTGTGCGTGTAGGAAAAGGTTTTTGTTGCTGTATCAAGTGTTTGAATGCTTTTGAAGATGTTTGTTGGACATGCTTGTGAAAACTTCATCTTTCAGACAGCATTGCTGATTGAGGCTACAATTTCATCTTCGTTAAAACTAGACTTACATTCACTCTTCAGTGGTATTCATGCATTTTCAGGCCTATCAAATTTTGTCCCTGTGTTCCCTTCTGAACTGTGCTTTATATATACATATATGTGTATATAAAATTAGGGTGTTCCTTGCCATGGGTGTTAAATCCCTCCTAAAGCTACCTTCCTTCTTTGAGCTGACTTAGCAAAGTGCCTCAGCAGTCCTGTGGCATCCACAGTCTGAATGCAAATTTGAAATGCGAAGAATGCATCTGCTTTAATGCTACTAGCCAGGAGCAGAGATGAGAACGTAATTCTTAGTGCTATCACCATAATTCAGTGCTCTCAGTTCTTGGGGATAGAGTATTGGAAGAGAAGTCCTCAGCTTGGAAATAATTTATGGTCTGTCTTTGACTAGTTTTTATTCTAAATGGTTCTACAGCAGAGATCAAAGTCAAGTAAGTTTACTGTCAGGAGGCTTAAATTTGTTTTCAAGGTAGTGTTACCTCCATTGGAAAATATGTGGGGGGGGGGGTGTAAGCAAATGGAGAAAGCACAGTCCAGTGGTTTTCATTCTATGATGTGTGCGTTTATAAGCAGGAGATAATTAAAGCAAGGTAAAAGCTCCCAAGGTGGGTTATTTGAACAAGTGGCTTCCAGTATAAACTGGAAAACAAAAAGGTTTTATTCTGGCTTCCTCAAATGAAAAGCATTTAGACGTCGGATTTTGACTGGCAGGGTAACAATCTGATTGCTCATGAGACCTTTCTTGCACGTCTGCTCTGTTTTTGTACTGTTATAGCAGACAGTGCTTTTATGGTCAGCCATCAACTAGCAAGACTTTAAATCAATTATTTAGATATCAAACACTACTTGGCACAACTGTTACCTTCTAGCAATGATTTTCTAAGTGGATTGTACTCCAGAGACAAATCAAAGTCTCTATCTGCTGTTAGCTTGATTTATACTTAGTGTTGTAAGTATTGTCAACAATAATATTTGCATACTCTAACTATTTACAAGTGCAGCTTTTCTAGCTATTTCTTAGTTGCTTTTGCTCACATGGTCTTTGTTAATCACACCCCAAGTTTCAAGAGATGGGGGTAACTGAGACAAAGCTGATGCTTTCTCAAACTGTCTGTGTGACTGGGGGAGGCTTCATGTGTAAATTGATATTTAGATACAAATGTATGTTCTTGTCTAGAGATTGGAGTGATCACATGTATAAATATTTGTAGACTGTTTCCCTAATGAGTGTTTGGTTCTGTGAGACTAGACTAGCAAGTATTAATGGTCCAGATCTTTTAGGAGATACAAGTATACTGAATAATTTGTTTTACCATTGTTTCAATGCATTTGAGATGCTTGTTATTTTTTAGCACATGTATTTTGTTACGGGGCTTCTTTATTGTTTTCTGTTCATATTTGATATCGAATGAAGAGTACTAGTGAGTCCAGACTTTTCTCAATGTCCTTTTTAGAGAAAACAGGTACGTTACTAGAATATTGGGGTAGGCTTGTCCTATAGGCTCCATACTTCGTGTATGTGAACAAGAGTCAGAAGGTTTTTTGTAAGTTAGCCTATTGCTCCATTCCTTTTACCTTTGGCTAGGGAAAGGGCTTATGATGAGAGAAGGAACTTTGAATTTTAATTTACTTCTATTTTCACAAGATAAGGTCCTTCTGAAGGTGCTAGATGTCAGGGAATTCCAACATATCATCATAAAATAAATTATCCCACTTCACATTTTCACTGAAGAATCTCCACTGAGCAAGTAATGCTCTAGAAACAGCAGTTTCACAAGAAGTGCCATCTGTATTTTAGTCACCTGCTAAATGCAAAGGCATGGAATCATATAAGCTGTGGTCAGAAGAGGTCTTGTTCAGCCTTGAGCTCAGTGGGGATTACTACCAGCACTGGGTCAGGATAACTGTGGCTTTGCCCTGCTGAGTCTTGTAGCCCTCTACAGATGGAGATTCTGCGGCCCCTGTAAGTAGATTAGCTTTTCAGCGGGGTTATTTGGCATTGGCCTAGAGCTTTGGCTGGTCATCAGCAGGAGTTGCGTGAGCACCCACTTGTAGGCAAAAGGATGAATCAGTCTCTTAAACTCCAAGTACTACTGAGCCCAGTCAAAATACTTTCCATGAGTAGTTGTGCTGAAGGAAACTGGCATGGGATCTCCCCTTTAAGTTTCCTTTAATCGCTTGGAAAATCAGCAGAGGAATTTGAAAATCAATTACACAGATTTGACTGTGAGCCAGCACTGCTCTTCTGAAAACAGCTGAATTTCTTTTCCTCATTTTGTTGCTCAGGTCTCTAAGAATCTGAAAGTAGCAATCTGAACAAACTAGAGTTTAAGCAGTGTTTCATCAGCAAAACAGTTACAGATTTGTGGTTAACAGTGTATTGACCACATATTTGAATGTGGCTGGCAGATTTATCCTTTAATCAGTTTGTGAGCCTTTTTCACAGGCTTTTAAGATGGATTTTCCCCAAATATGTAAACTGCAGAAGGGATTGGAAACTGTGATGTTGCACTGAGCATCTCTTATAGTCAGTCAGTATGAAGATGTTTCTTAATATTAGGACTATGGAAACAGCTTGATACATATAATGGAGTTAAATAAAAATAAAGGGTGAGAATGGAGTCAGACTTGACTGAGGTACCACAGTAGTTGGTTTGCATTTGTATTAAGAAGTCAGGATGACCCCAACAAAAATCTGTATGGGGCAAGTGTTCTCAAGGTATTTCCTTTAGAAATAATTCCCAGTTTTGGCTAGAAATAAGACTGTACACAGAAACATGAGCTATGAAGATGCTTTGAGATATACTTCTGTGCATGGAAACCCACCAAGATTCTTTCCAGCTAATTTCCACTGAAAATCCAAGTACTGTTTCCAAACAAACTTGCTGGTGTTAATTTCAAGAATGAACAATTGCTTTGAGTTGCCACTCATGGTTATGGAATATATCTGCCAATTTATATTATTTGTTACAACAAGACAGCACAATTTTATGTTTGGTTGTCAGGAGCCTTCATGCCTGTGAAAAGCCTTGACCTGTGCAGAGCAGATCTGTGCATTCAGATGTTGACTTCTCATTCCTTCGTTTTAGTAGCCATGAGTTCCTGCCCTTCCAGGGCTGGCTGATGATGAAGTCACTGTGCAGAAATGGGTAGAGGACAAATGAAGTGCTGCTGAAAAGCTGCATTGTGACAAGCAATATGGAGGAACAAAATTCCAGAGCTTTCATTTGTGCTTTGTTATGTGAAATGGATGAGAAACCGCTTTTTGTTCAGTCAAGTTTCTTGTTGAAGGCAGCTAGGTCACCAAGTTTGGTTTATAGCGAAAACAGGAGAGGAATATCGCTGAATCCTTATTCCTAGCTGAAAGCAGGAGAGAGTGAACAGTAGCTCATTCACAAGTGGGAAATCTGAATTGGCACAGGACAGAAGCTTTCTGTTTTATGAGAGAACAAAAAGCCCTCTACCTAGTTTCTTACTCTGAATAGGAAGCATACTGGATTGTATGTGCAGCCATAGATATTTCAAGTCTCAGAACGTTGTTAGTATTATCAGCAGTGGCCCTCTCATGCACTCTACACTGTAGTAGTTATATCAGTACACTATATTGAAAAGGAATGATTGAGAAGCATGTGTTACTTTCTGCCTCTTTTCTCCCTCTAATGGTTAAACATTTTCTGTCTTTGTAAGAAATGAATCGATACAAATGGTTGAAACTCCATGAAATGTCGTGTTGGTTTTTTTCAGTTAAAGGGTTTTTGATGGCAACACTTAAGTTCCATTATGTAGTTAGGAATCCTAAGCTTCCTCTAAGATAGGTAAGTAGTATTATCTCCACGTACAGCCAGTTAAACTACAGCAAAGCCATAAAGTGGCTTGTCAAAAGCAACACAGAATCACTACCAGAGTCAAAGCTGGAACTCGCAAGTTCCTAGTGCTCACTGAAGCATATTTTAAATGTCAGTGCTGCTGTGTCCTTACCTAGGGGTATGCACACGCAATTGGCACATAGCTACACAAGTGAACAAGAATGCTGTCTTCTGTATATTTTGACT
Organism: Numida meleagris; assembly: GCF_002078875.1. Classification (NCBI taxonomy): domain Eukaryota; kingdom Metazoa; phylum Chordata; class Aves; order Galliformes; family Numididae; genus Numida; species Numida meleagris. Next base: position 42,516,924 of record NC_034410.1, read on the forward strand.
GTTCCCTCGTGCCAGTTATACACAGTTTATTGAACAGCACTGTTAGGTAGTATTTTTCATATTATTTTAGTAGTATTTTGCATTTTTTCCAGGTTTTCTGAATTTTGTGCCACTGATTTACTGAGAATGTCATAACTTGATAACAAAATAGCAGGAGACAACTTTACAAAATTCTTTCTTAAGACCTTTTCTCCACTGGGTACAGTCTTTTTACCAGGTACTAAAGAGTAGTTGATTGCTTTGTACACCAAATCAAGCCTGTGATGGAATGCATAATGCAATTTTTCAAAGGATTGACATAGCAATTTGCTTTTCTTGATAGGATTGTTCTTAAATATATTTGTTTACCTCTTTTCAGATTGTTTCCACTGATCATTGCTTGTTGCTTGGTTTCCTTTTCTCTTTTACTATTTAAAGTCACCTTGTTTTCTGCAAATGAGGCAAAATAATTTGTGCATAAAGAGCAGTGTGGAATATTACCTTTCTGTGTTCAGAAAAACACAAATCTAATTAAGCATACAATTTTTAGAAAGTAAAATGCTGTGCATATATATAAACATACAAGTATATGTGCAGAATAAGTAAATGTCACATACTCATACACACTTTTCCCAAATGCTCTAGATGCATCTTAATTGTTCACAGGAATATTTATGAATGTGTTCACTACATACATCAACACCTGATTTCTTCTTGCATCAGAAGGGGAGAAAAGTGGTGTGAGAGGATGCTGACATTGCTCAATAGATCCAGAAAGAAAGGGGTATATTCTGTGTTCAGTGTAGAAATGTGAATGAACTTACTGCATTTCATAGACCTACGTGTGACATCGTCTTTGCACTTTTGTTGCCCTAGTGATGGTTATTGCCCATGAGGTACTTCAGCACTGCATTTTGATCATTTGGCTCAATGACAGCTTCATGTGTGGAGCTCACTCTTTTAAAAAAAAAAGTTGTGTGTGTTTGTTTTTTGCATAAAATATTTTAAACAGTAAAAACCCCACTTGGTTTTAGTAGCTTCGGTGGGACAACAGCTCATGTTCAGGACTAGATGACTGAAATTAGTGTATTGCCTGCAATGGCAGGCAGATACCTTGAACCCTTGATTTAACATCCTGTGTTGGGTCAGTGAAGATAGCACAGGTGAAGAGACAAGATCCTCAGTATAACTCTTCTTCTTGCATTAAGGGTTGGGATATAGAATATTGCTCCTGGTCCAAACAGCTCCTGGCTAACACTGGTTCAGCTCTGCTAGCTGTCTGAACTGTGCATGATATAGCAGAAGACAAAGCTTTTTATCTCCCACCTGTTAAAGAGTACATACTTTTTCATAGTCTGGAGAATAGGATTAATCTTACAGGGATGCAAGTGAAATTCTTCTGCCTCTCTCCCTTCTGATTACATGGTCAGAGTCACATCTTAACTCTCTTAGCTATATGATATATGAACTATTCAATACTAGAAATTAGAAATCCACTCTTCTCTGTCAGTCTTGTGACATAGAATCATAGTATCACAGAATGGTGAAAGGACTTTAAAGCTCATCTAGTTCCATCCTCCTTCCACTAGATCAGGTGCCCATCTGTCACTGTATATAGTGTATTATACAGTGTCTGGTGCAGTAAGATTCTTGTCTTACACACTTTACTCAGGTTACTGATTTTTTTTTTAGTCTCTAGAGTGGGAGATACGGAGTTTAAAGAGCATGCTGTGGTTTCTTAAGAGTATGCCTTTGAAACTGGCAATATGCCATTTCTCAGTGAAAAATGAACGGTTGCTCCTGATCTTCCAAACAGCACTGTAGGACTTCCTCAGCCTGGCGCCTTCCTTTTGCACCTCCTGTAAGATATGCAGCACTTCCAGCAGCAAAGTGCCCTCAGTATCACACTGGTCTGTCAGCTTAGTACTGACTCTGAGGTAAGACTGCCATCTATTGAATTCCCAGAATCATCTCCTGCTAAATCTAGCTTTCCATCTACATACTGACCAGTTCCAATCCTGCTATGTTTACAAGACCTGACAAGACTGGAGCCCTCTCTGGTGTGCCTGCAAGCTAAATCACCTTGCAAGTAGCCATCAAAGTGTCAGAAAGTAGCTGCTGAGTAAAAGCTCATACCTTGCTGCATTGATTCCTTTTGCACTGAAAGAAGATGTTATTGATGCGTCTTTCTAGGGTTTGGTTGTCAGATGCATTTTTCCAGGGCTTGTCAATGGAGTAGGTTGCAGCATCTTCCATCAAAGGAAATTTCAGGCACTTGAGGATAATAGTGAGTAAAGCAGGAACAACTTCCAGAAAATATCCAATTGGACTGTGATTAAGAAGGAAAAAACCCTTCGATTTAGCTCATTGATTCCTCTCAGTGGTTTCTTTCTAATTTCATTTATATGCAGAAATACTGTCTAGCATAATAAGATTCATACCCTGCACAGCAGCAGCACAAATGTTTAAAAGCCCTACCAAGGAGGAATTTTCCAATGCCACCTCCCTAGACACCACTCCACCTTAATAGTTTGATAGTGTGGAAATCCCATAAGTGTAATACTTGGCATATATTCTTTTGAGCCTCAATATATGTTTTGTGATTAAGAACCTGCTCCAAGGCCTACTGAACTCTTCTGTTGAATACAGTGGACTTGAATCCAGACTTGGTTTCACTTAAGAAGAAACCACAGCCTAAGTTCATTTGAACCCATGTAGCTCAATGCTCTTTCCTGAATGGCAGTGCAGCAGAGCCAACTATTGGAGCAAGGACAAGGAACCTTGAACACACTTGCAGAAGCATTCTTTGTTAGGCTCAAGAGACTTGTCCTGCCCAGTGAATGAGGGCATGTGCTGGCAGCTGGAAAGGCAGCTGGCCAATTGTGCCCCCAGCCTAGCATGTGTGGAATTTTAATGCCATCTCTCTCTATGCATTGAGCAAGCCAAAGGTGCCTGGTTAAAAGCCTCATTTCACTTGACATTGCTTGTAAATTTGTCTAGAGGGCTCGGTGTCTCCTTTGTGCTCCTCCACTACCTTTCCTGTTTTAGCAGTTTTTCTTGAAATATCTCCTGTACATAATCATCCCCAGTGATATCTTCTCTTCCATCGAAGGTCCTAAATGTCATGCCCTGCAGGAAGGAGCAAGCAGTGATACCATCTAAGTTTCAGTTGTGCATCCCCAATGCATGGTATATTTCCATTTGGTGATAAAGCAGCAAAACTGCTTGCCCTTGCAGATCCTTCCTGTTGCATTTAGAAAGTATGCTTTCCCATTCAGGCATCACATACGAGATAACCTGTCATTGTCAGAAGGCAACAGGAAAAGAAAGGAACAAAGGATAACATAAACCCTATGCTGTGCAGTGGGAATGCCGCTGCCACTACTCAGTCTGTGGCTTGAAGAAAGAGGCCTTGTCTTGCTGTGCACTGGGAGCCTGTTGTGTCATCTCCCCTGAAACTGTGTGAGCAGTGAACTCCTAATGGAGCCTGAAATGCTCAGCCAGACCAATGTACAATAAAAAAAATGGAAATGTCCTTATCTCTGATAAGGAGATGAATTGGATGGGCACAGAAACGAGAATAAAAGATTTTGGAGGGGCTGGAGCAAAAGATCAATTTTGCCACAGAGAATATTAGCACATTGGATGAATATATTGCTCAAAGGAATATGATAAAGCATATGGCTGCTTGTGCATGGACACATATGCTCTTATGTTCTTTCTGTTCATTTTCCTGTCACCTGTTTTTTCAGCCACGTGCTGGTAAGTGTGCGTTTCCCACAGCATGGCTCTGTACAGTGGGCCTGCATGAGGCCTTTGGGGCAGCAGAAATACATGTGGGGTAGGACTGAGAGAAATGACATCAAAACTGAAATGTGCTTTTTCCATCCTTGCCAAATCTCCATTTCTGTGTTTACCAGTCATCCTTGGGACTTTTTATTCAGACATTAGTGACCTTGTCTCAATATGCTGGGCCCCCAGAGAATGATGATGGCCACCAGGAGCTGAGAAGAATATGAATATGGATCTCAATTTTTTTAACGCTGGAAAAATAAATTATATAACCTTAATAGGTCTTTCTATTTAGCTTGTGACAAATAATAGAATGCCAATATATTCATCATTCCAAGCCCATTAAAACTGTCAGCTTTGCAAATGGTTGATATAATACTCTGACTCACTTACACACTTGATCCCTTACCATAACCACTGCTTCATGTATGAGGCATGGCATTCTCACCACTTTCTCATCAGGACTAAGTAACTGGCCAACTAAATCATAGGCCATGTTATCTTGTAGAATGGAGTGAAATCAGCAGTCATAAAACTCCAAACAATTTGAATCTTAATGTTGGATAAATTAAGGTCTCTCTTTTGCAGTTGTCTTCGTATGGAGTTCTCTGATTTGAATAATGGAAAACCTGAATTTGTTGTTCATATAGGGTTTTAGGCCTCTTTAATCTTAAAGGTGTATTGCAGGACTCAGCTCTGCATCTGTTTCTGAGAAGGCATTACAGGCTTGAATGTTAAAATAATGTCTGCCTTATTTATGGCTAAATACTAGTATCTTAGTAGCAGGAAGAGTTTCATCAGTAGGAAGGTGGCAGGATTTGGATGTGCCACAGATAACCTTTCCCCACTAATTTAGATTTGTTTAGTGGTAACTGCTGAACTAATATTAGTATTCCAATAGCATCTGAAGATTCTAAGGTATCTCAGAGCCCCATTGTATCTCAGACACTACATAAACCCATAGTGGGGAGAAGTCCCAGTCCTGCAGACTGCAGGATAAACAGGCAAGACAATATGTAGCAAAAAGAAAATGGTATCTCTCTTTTTCAGATGGGGTATCAGTATTCACATGGGATAACAGAACAGTAACACTATTTTCAGAAGTGTGGAGAAATAAAGCATTTTGCCAAATGTTAAAAACAATTTCTATCAGAGTTTGGAGTGAGCTTGAATTTCTTGAGTCTTAATACACTGATCAAAAGACAATCACCTGTGTTTCCTAAGTGAAGTTTAAGCGTACCTTTGGTAAGGTGGGAACAAATAGCATTGTTCTTGTAGATGAGAAACACCTGAGTAGGTAATGTGCAAAAAGTAACAAAGATACAGAAATGAATAACTTCTCTTTTTACTCTCTTCGTAATTTACAGATATCTTAGCAAAACAGCTGAAAACAAGAGTTGTTTCTATTTTGACCCAGCGCACCTTCTTGTGCTTGGAATATCTTTCTAACACCTGAGTTTAGTCTAGTCATGGCAAGTTCCCAAGGTATCTTAGGGCAATATTTTACCTTTTACCTGGATGCAAACCCAACGTGGATATCTGCAGCCATGCAAAAACCCTCAGTCCATGCGTGGATAAGTAGGACCAGACACAATCAAATGTTTGAGTGCCTAGTGACAGAAGTTGTGTATGTGACCTACATTCAGTGCTAACATTCCTGGATTGCTTATCTTCATTCCTATGCTAGCCATTGCTATTCCTGAAAATCCAGAATTGATATTTTCAGGAAAGTCCCTCAGAAAGGAAACAAACTCAAGTGCTGGTTTTTAACTTAAGCCCTTGCCCAGTTATTTTTCCACACAGAGATAGGGACTCAAGCAGGGAGTCCCGCAGCGTTACAAAAGCACGGTTAAACTCATAAGTTCCCTTTGTGCTTCTGAAGATATGCCTTATCTATTCCTAACCTGTACTTTAGGTACCAGTTGGACAACACACTTGCAGAAGCAGCGGTAGGACTGTGTAAAGCCCCACCTTGGTTAGCATTCTCCATTGAATCTCTTTGTTGTAGTGAACAGTTCGGCGAGATGTAATTTGGCAGCTGCCGAGGACAGATGAAGAAGACAGCAATGTTGATTTTCTTGCACCGGAAAGATCTCTTTTGCCTGAGAGCAAAAGCAAAATGTCAGTCTTGCTTCCAGTAGAGTTTTTCCTGGTCAAGCATGGAAAAATGATTTGCTGAGCAATTCTTTTTGGACCTCTGCATTTTTTTATAGGTGGATTATGTGCCTGTGGATTGAGGAAGGAACAGAGTTGGCCTTTGTCATCACATCAGAAGAGGTTCATTGCATTTTTGGAGGGAACATGCCCAGACACCATCAGAAGGATAAGTAGTAACCATCTGGTGAGAGGTATTTAGAACACAGAGGCTTTTTGGAAATTAAGTTCTGATTGTTGCACTGATGGCCTTCATCCCTGTTGCATTAATGGGGCAGACTTGGCAGCACAGAGCAGCAGGACCACCTGTCCGTTGGCTTCCCCAGCTCTGGCTTGAGGACCCCATCATCTGATATGCTGGACATCTGCTGCTAGGCATTACTCTTGTAGGGAATGGGTGAGCACTGGCATACATTTTTCAAATAGTTACTCATGAGATAAATGTAAAATTCAGCTGGAGTAGCATGTCAGGAAGCAAAACTGAAGGTGAACACCTTTGCTTCTGGAGTGATCAGTGAGCTGATTTAGAAAGAGATTGAGCTGCAGAACAGTGGTGAAAGGAGTCTCAGCTGTGCTGCACGCTAGTTTTGTGCAGAATCTGAAAACAAGATGCAGAAAGCACCTGCCTTTAATCAGTCTGGAGAGAGTTGACTCTGAGCTTTATCAGGGCTTCTGTTCAACTGCTGGTGCCTAACAACACCCGGAGAGGCGCTGGGAGTTATTATGTCACCGGCAAGATATAGTAGTGTTATCAATTTAATGCTCCTTACATTGTTTAATTTGGAAATTCAGATTTAATCAAATGTCAAACTCACTGTCCAAATTCTTAAATTAAACATGAATTGTTTGGGAGATTTTCCAGAACTGCTGTTTGTTGCATCAGCCCCACCGTCTCTTTTATTGATTGTAGAAGCAACCATTTTGCAACAAGCTAATTTGGCCTTGGCTACAGAGCCAGAATAGCTGCCTTGAGACATTCTGAGCCCATTTTCTACAAGAATCTGTGATTTTTAATAACATCATCAAAAATAGTTTTGTTGGAGGCCAAGCAGGAATAAAAACCAACAAAAGGCAAGGTAATTCCTATTCTTTTGTCATTCATTTGATCTCTGTATCTTGCAAGTCATTTGCTTATCAGCTGCTGTCTTCTTGATGCTCCGAAGAGTATTCACATCTTTGTGGTTTTATAAGAAATGAGTCATCTATGTTGGGCATGCTCGTTGTCTAAAAGCATTTGCAGAGGTCTAAACATAAAGATGAGACTCGAGTGCAAATCAGGTTGTGGGATTCAGCTCTACAAGTGCTGTGCTACCGAAAGGTGCCTTGTAACAGCTTTATGAAAATGAGGAAAGAGATTTAGGATGTCATTTGTGAGCAGTCATTTGTTAAGAGATGAAACTCTGGAACAACTTCTTATCTGATCCATACTAAAGTTCTGGGGATGGTGTATGTGGATGAAGGCTCTTTGTTAGTGGGGGTATGGGATACAGAGATACAGCTTTTTTTGTTTTATTCTCATCCCTCTGCTTCTGACACCTTGTAGCAAAATCAAGGATGGGCTGTGACTAATTATAGCAATTCTAATTATAGAGCACAAATGCCACCCTGTACCCTAAAGTACTGGAAGCAAGGGCTTTGCCTGAGCCCGTTTCCGTTCGCAGATGGATGTGGTAACACAGCAGTTCTCTAGATGAGCCTGACTTCTGATTCTTTATGAATCCAAAACAACTGAAACAGATTTATTTCATACTTTTCTCAAGCTAATTGAGAATATAACTTAGTCTTTACTAAAGAATATAAGAATGAAGTGGTCATTGAGATTATTACTTGCTCCGTAAATAGACTCAAGTGTACTGCTAATACTTAGATTTTTATTGCATTTATGCTTAACCATTCCATTTCATTTTAGCTGCTTTATTGGGTAGCATTCAATGGATTACTTTTCAACTTTTCTTAAAACCAGAGTAGAGCTAACTTATTCTCCTGTTGAAGTTATTGCAAGAAAGCCCATTACAATTAGGTTGTGTACATGCAGGATTAGTTTTCAATATTCTTTCTGAATTTTGGCCTGATCTGTGTATTCGTTACTCTCGGTACATCCAGATTCTTCTTCTTCCACTTCTGTTCAGTGCTACCAAAACACATGTATTCTGGTATGTGTAAAAAGAAGGGAATTTTCATTCCAGAGCACACTTGTGATGCTTTGTTTTAATACCTTATGGTTAGGACTGCTAAGGTACCACAACTTTAGGGTGCAACCAGGCTTGCAGAAGGAAGGCCTGACAGGAGTTTTAGGACAATGGAAATTTGCAGAGGCATAGCTTCAGGTAATTTCTAACAGACCAAATTTGCAGGATTGCTGTTTTGTTTATTTACATAGTCAAAGATACCTCAGCAGGATGTGACTGAAATTTTTCAGTCTAGACCAGTAAAATTGTGTGCGTTTGTGTGTAATATGGGAGTTCTCAGAGTTCAGCTGAGCTGCTGAACAGTTTTCAGAAGCCAGCAGACAGCTGCTGTTTATGTTCTCCTCGCTCACTTGTCAGTTTTGACCTGCTTCATGTATTTTGCTTTCGCATTGTTTCCACTCAAATGTGACTCAGCCTTATCACTGGCACCTGCAGTATGTTGAGCTGCAAGGAAACAAAGGAAAGGAGAGGAGAAGGAACCGGCAGTGCTATTGCAACTAGGTAGCACAGGAGCAAGACTTTTTTTTCCTGCGAGGTACTGAAATGTTGGAACTTGTTGAAAAACACAGAAAACTTTTATAATATCTCTTGCTTTAAGGCAAGTCTGGTAAAGGGCAGTATGGTTATGGTGTGGAGTGGACATACAGAATAGGTAATTTAATTTTGTTGCTGTTGTAATCTGCTGGGCATTTTTCCAAAACGAGTAGGGAGTAACTGGTGTATTTCATTACAACTGCCCAGATGACTAGGAGGAGATTAAGCCTTTAATAACAAGATGGAGCATCCCAAGCCAGTGTTACATCTTGGGGCTGAAGCCACAGCCTCTCTAAAAGTAACCTAGAGGATCTCAGATCACCTGTTGCACAGACCTGGTAAAGACTTTCTGTCTCGACTACTTACGTATGTTATTGAGATTATGTATTTGTGTTTTAAGAAATGGAGTATTTTCATCAAGCTGGAATAATCCCTGTGAGTTTGGTCTCCTAGCCACATGGCATTAAGACAAACTGACAGCCAGTTCTTTTCTTCTGTGTTCATGCATCGGTAAGATAATTTTTAATAGATGTTACCCTGTCTGGCTAGGACCTTTAAATAACATAATTGAACCTCTTGTCTCCTTTTGACTTATCCCTTCAAATTTGCAAGGCTGGTTGCCATCAGCAGTTGTGAATGATTAACATTCTTGCTAATTTTGCTTGCTATCAGACTGTCAGGCTTGGAGATGACATGAAATACTCATGTGAAAGTGACAGAATAGAGTTCTTTCCTTTTCTGGGGTCTTCTTGTAAAAGAAGTAAAAAAGCTGAATGGAGCAAGCATCATCTGAGTACCAGAAAGAGCTGTCTTTTGAAAGTATTTCATTAAGTAAGCCTGTATTGAATGAGTAGATCTCTATTTTACTGAGAACATTCAGAATAATGATCTTTCATTTGAGTGTTTTGGCTTTCAGGGAGCTCCTTCAGCTGAGTGGAGTTGTAATTGGGAGCTAGGAGGGCTAACTTACTACAGTGAGAGAACACTAAAATTATTCCTTTAAGTAGAAGACTTAAGCTTTTAAATTTGGGATCTGTCTGTAGATGGTGTTTTATGCAGTAAAATGTGCTGGAATAGTAGCCAGAGTGATTAAATTTATTTTGGTAGATCATATGCATAAGTTGGTAATTGGCGTGGAAAGCTGTTTTTGGCAGTGTCAAATGGTCTGCCAGGGGAATGAATGAGGTAAGCATTCCCTGACATAATACTTGGGGATCGCGGGCAGTACCAGTGAGGAACAGCCGTTCTATTTCAGCTCCATGAAGTTGTAAGATGTGGGCAATCTGATTATTCAGATGCCTGAAGAGCTGGGTTGCCATTATTGATTCTGAATGATCAGTTTGTTCATATGATTTCTTGTAATCAAGTGGTGACCAGGAAGTATCAAATGGTGCTGCCGCCTTGGTGGCAATCACGCTCTGGGTATAAAGCCATCAATTGGCTCTAGCAAACCCTCCCATTAGCAGGATGTGATTGGGAAATTTACTGTGCTCCTTATTCTGAAGTCCTAGAAGATGGATGGTGAAGCAGGGGACGTGAAAATTTTTTATAATGTGTTTAAAGCCACCAGAACAATGTGAGTAGCATTACTGGCTCAGAAAACCTGACATTGTCTCCCTTGTTAGAAGTTGAGCATGTGGATCTGAAAAGGGAGCTAATTGCAGCTTAACCGGAGAGTCATAGAACAAGACCAAATAATTTGCGAATTACTGTGTTTTTCTGAGAGATGAGCATGTATCAAAGAAAAAAAAACTCCCCAATCTTCAGAGTAGCAAAGAAGCAATGGAGATGTCCCTAAAGAGCTTGTGTTATGTATTGTAATCAGCTGCAGTGTTATTAAAGAAAATGTTCTCTTTTTTTTCCCTTCTTCATGCTCTTCTAATCAATGCTGAAAGATTAAAATCACAGCTTCAGGTGCTTTTTTTTTGTCTGCCGTATTTAATTTGTGGCACAAATCAATGCAAGTCAGGAAGAAGGGTGCAGGTATGTTGAACTGTTCTGCCAATCCTCTGTTCAGTGGCACAGTACTGTTTTTTATCCTTGCTACACATGTAGGCATCAGAATGACTCTGCAGGAATCAAAGGCTTAATTTCTGGGCAGGGTAGGGAACAGAGCACTCCAGAATCATGGTTCTGGTGATGTGGAAGTCAGTGTTAGGATTCTTTAAGTCTACCAGTATGAGTGAGGTTGAATGAGTTCCCTGTGATTTCAGCAAAGCAGGGGCGCCCATTATGGGATTCCAGTGACTCGCCTACAGCATCGGTAGTCAAATCAAGCCATGTTGGATGGCTTTAGTAATCAACATGAGAAAGCTTCAGTGGGAAAACAAGTTCACATTCATTGTGTGTCTTCCTTTGGCTGACATGAAGTGACCTGGCCCTGATAGGTTTCCAAAAAAGGAAGATCATGTCTGGGAGAGCAAGAACTAAGTGGCTGCAGACCTCTCCATTGTAACTGAAAGGCTGAAACATTGGTGCCATCAGGAAAAGCTACCAAATAAACTCCTGCCTCAGTGGGTTTACTCTGAAAAGCAATGTCACCTCAGCACCCAGATTTACAAGCTGCTACTAAAATTCATAGATGATGCAATGATATGGAGCAGCTTTTTCCATATGAGAAGAGTACTTCCTTTTTTTGCAGAACAGCACCAGCAAGCAAGGGCTTGTGAGGGGATCCTCTGCAGCACCTTCACTCAGGAAGCACTGGTGTGAGATCAGCATGATATTTCTGCAACTGAAATGTCCCTTAGTGGGAGAAGAGCATTTTCAAAAGGGAAAATCTACCTTATTCAGCAAGGAATTTTCTCTTTCTGAGAGCTTTGAAGCTGACACTGGGGAAGCCAGTAAATGAGAAAGTGGAGGTCAAGGGGAACTGGTTCACAGAGCGGCTGGCTCAGGAAACATGGGCTTTTTAGCAGTGGCTTCATGCCACAACAAGTTATGATCAGTTAAATAGCTGCATTATTTGCATCATCTCCCTGGCTCTGCTGTGCCATTAACTGTTTCTTCTAGCTTCCTCTACAAAAATGGTTTTGAGAGCTTGTATTTAATTGTGAATCTATCCTGAGGCCCTGTCATCCTGTTCATCGTGTTCATGGTTTAGCAAGGAAAGCAGGAGCTGCAGGCTGGGGCATATTGCATCAGCATAAGAAATCCAAAGACTGTTGAAGTAGCTCTTTCAGTTATTTGTTCTTATGTTTTCTGTTTCGTGACCTTTGTGCTTGACAGGAAGTTATTTGAGTAGTGGTGTCCATTGTGAGCATGATGTATATCCGTTAGCCATTGCTGACCAGTAGAGGAGAGACAATTGTGGTTGTGCATTATCCAGTGGCACACGTGAGGCTCCATGGGTTCCCCGCCTCCCTGCTCCGTAACTGGCACAATTACCTTCCTTTTATATGTTATAGAGTTACATAAGGAGGAAATCTAGGGGAAATTCCTATTTTCCTGGTATACCTGGAGGCACCACTTCTTGCACAGACCTGGAACCACTATCCTTCTGTTGTTGCAGAGGGTGGAAAGCCACATGTCCCAGTCCTGCTACAAACCCTTTTCCTTCTCAGTTCAGCCCTGCTGAGAAGGAAAAGCAGCCAACAGAGGTATGCCTGCATCAGCATTTGAGTTTGGGTTAGGAAAATGTGCTTTTGAACTCCTTCACTGGGCTGCATGATCTGCTGGAGAGGAGCTCTGCAGAGAAGGACCTGGGTGGTCTGGTGGACAGCAGGTTTGCTATGAGCCAGCAGTGTGCCCTTGTGGCTAAGAAGGCCAATGGTATCTTGGGGTACATTAGAAAGAGCATGGCCAGCAGGTTGAGGTGGGTGATCCTCCCCCTCTGCCCTGCCCTGATGAGGCTACATTTAGAGTACTGTGTGCTGTTCTGGGCTCCTCAGTTCAAAAAAGACAGGGATCGCCTAGAAGAAGTCCAGCGGAGGGCCACAAAGATGATAAAGGGCCTGGAGCATCTACTGTATGAGGAAAGGCTGAGAAACTTAGCCTATGTTTAGCCTGGGGAAGACTGAGGGGGGATGTGATTAATGTTTATAAATATCTAAAGGGAGATAGGAGTCAAATGAATGAGGCCAGACTCTTCTCAGTGGGTGACAGCAGTAGGAGCAATGACCTAAAACTTGAACATAGAAAGTTCCATACAAACATGTGGAAGAACTTCTTTATGATAAGGGAAATGGAGCACTGGAACAGGCTGCCCGGAGAGGTTGTGGAGTCTTTTTCTATGGAGATATTCGACACTTGTCTGGATGCCTACCTGTATGAGCTATTGCAGGGAACCTTCAGCAGGGGGGTTGGATTTGGTGATCTCTTGAGGTCTCTTCCATCCCCTGCAATTCTGTGGTTCTGTGAGTTTGATTCGCAGCATTTGCTCATCAGCTGCATTCCTTTGGGATGAGATTTAATCAGAAGACACACCTAACATATCCAACTGCTTGTTCCTCCCATAGGAGACTGAATCTAGAAGGTTACCTACTGCTGTGTAAAAAGTGCAGAAGACAGTGTGGGACACAAACGCTTTCTGAGTAGCAATGTTTCTTACAGCTGTAATTGGAATGAAACAGAATGAGTTGTGTTAGTTATTCAGTTGATAAATGATCAACAAAAAACATGTTGTGTGCAGGGTATAAAAGTTGGGTGGGATTTTTTCCTCTCATGCTGTACCAGAAAACTATCTCTGTGCTAACTGCATAACTTCAATATTTCAAGTTTTATAAAGCTGTAACTGCAGGTACAACTGAATTGCTAGAAAATCACCACATTAAATGTTCCAAATAACCCTGATGCCATTTGTCAGACAATGTTTTTTTTTAATGAGACATGCAGCATGCGGAATTAGGCAAGAGGAAATTACATTGCATAGTTATTAGTGCTTTAGTACTTGGAACTAGTTAGCAATGAATATCTACATCAAAGCTTTGTGTGGGAAGATTGAGCTTTTGGGGCAGAAGATATTGGAGCAGTCTGGAGCAATATAACAGAATCTTGATTTTGTTTCCATTAGATATCTTCATGATTGTTGTACTACAGGTTAAATGCAACCTGTTAAGCACTTGAACTGTTTTCTCAAATTAACAGATGCTAGCTTTCCACTTTTAATAAGTGTATTTGGAATTTTAGTAGTCATTGAAGCAGAAAGCAAAGATATCAGTTGAGTTGCAGTTATTAACTTAAGGAATGAAAGAAAGAGACTGGTTGCAATAATCCTTTCTTCATTGAAACCCTGTCCTGTTGCAGTGTTTCAGACAGGTCAGGTTTTCATGACTTCAATGGCTGTAACTCATAACATGGAAAAAAGAGGCATAATCTTGTATTCTTTGTTATAATGTATATTTAATAGCCTGGTTCATATCTGAAGCCCAAGCCCACCATAAGATGGTTTGGTATTGATTTCAATAGAAACAAATAGTATTTTGTAATATAAAAATTATGTAAAGCCAAAATCTGACTCTCTTGAAGTCAGGAACAATTACACTGGAGACTTCAAAAGAGACAAAACTTAACCTTTTGGCTCCTCTGAATATACAAGTAGACTTGGGAAAATGAATTGGAGAATTATTGCAGTTCAGTGACATGAAGAAGAAAATAAAACCTTAAGGATCATTTTCCTCTCTCAGTGGCTTTCCAGCATTAAATTTACTTACCAACTTGGTAGTATCAAGTCTTCTGAGATCAAATACTACTGTACAGTACAATCTGATTATTTGAGGATCTGATTTAAAAAAGATCAACTTTGGTTTTAAGCAAAATACTATTTCTTTCATTGCAAAACCATCATAGAGCAGTAAAATTAGTGTTTCTCACTGCTTAACTTTTAGTTATTGAAGAGCTTGATGTCTATCTCGTGAAACTACAATTCAACAGAAACAAATGAATTAAAATCCATATAAATCCTATGCTAGCAGTGATAGAAATGGATGCACTGCCATTCTTTATATTTCCTTGAAATGTGTGTTTATTTCTGTAATTAGCACAAATGTAAAAAGTAGCACAGATTAACACACAAATGGTCTTGTTTACTGAGCTTTGACTTGGACTTGCAGGGAGGGGAATTCTGAGCATGAGCTTAGCTAAACACGCAAAACAAGCAACAAACATTGTCAGAATAGAAAAGTAGCATTTAGATGTTGATGCTACTTATGTTAATAACTTTCCATGTGACACTGTAAAGTACATAAACAGCTCTTTTACAGTTGCTGTTTTGCTAACTAACTGCCAAAGCCTCAAAGGAGGAAAAGGTCATCAAAAGGTTACATTTATTACATTTCTATCTCCTTCTATCGTTGGTAGTATCTCCTACAAACTCTTTTGGGTCTGCTTGCTTTGTTTGTAAGAAATACTGGGGCACATTTCTAGCATCTAAAAATCAGTGTGGCTCCACTGACTTCAGTAGATATACATCAAATTCCACCAAGGGCCTAGTATTTTCCTTTCACAGTGTCTTTTTTTCCGAAGAGACATCTGAGCCTTAACTCTTCTGAAGTCTTCAAAAAATGCGTTAACACTGCTAGATATCAAATGATAGTTTCAAGACGGTGAGGGTAAATAACAATTAACAAAGTATAATCTGCCATAACAGAAATGTGACTATATCCTCTATAGCTAATTAACAGTTGAAAGTCATATTTTTACACTTAATTTGGGTGTGAATAGAGCAAATCTTTGTAATTGAAGGTTGTCAGCTGCTAAAATCTCTTCTTCTAGCTGTTAATTTACAAGGTGATTCACTTGTGCACTGATTCACAGCTGCCACAGGTTGCAGTACACCTGAAGCTGCATGCACCCCACACCATTGGGTTTTAGCCACATGCATCAATTTCCCTGAAAGTGCCATCCCACCAGGGTGGGCTGACATTCAGAAGAGTGCTGTGGTACTGAAGAAATGTGAGGTATGGGAATATATGGCAGCATAGAGCTGTTCAAATACTCAGCATCCATCACGGCCTATCGAACATGCCTGAGGTGTGTTGTGAAGCACAGTAGGGAAGGCTGAATGTGCTCCAGCAGTGCATTAATCCATGCCCTGCATTGGTTCTCAGGTACAAAGGCCTTTTATGAAGAGGCAAATGTAAAATCATAAATGAGCTTTATACACAGCAGGCCAGACTGCACCTTAAGGCACAGCGTGTGTTATAGCAGAAAGCAGCTCTTTGGCTTGCAGTAGCAGTGCACTGAGCTTTTCACACATGTGATTTGTATCCTTTTTGCTTTCCACTCGCTTCTGTTGAGCTGAAGTTATATTCTTTCCACAGAGTAGAAGGAGATCCAAGTCTACTAAGTTTTCATCCCTTTTTTCAGGAAATATGTAGGTGTGGCATTGAGGGACATGATTAGTGGGCATGGTGGTGATGGATTGGCAGCTGGACTCGATCTTAGCTCTTTTCCAAACTTAATGATTCTGTGATTGAATCTCTGCCTAGTTCTGACCTTGAATTCACTGTACCATTCTGTGTATTGTGATAGCATGTGATCAGCAGTGCAAAAATATATGAGGAGTAGAGGGAAAACCTTCAGACAGTGATATTAGCTGGAACTGATGAAATGCTGTTCATCTGTATCCTGATTCTCTTCAACTTCAGATACTCTGTTCTTGTCCACACTTTGTTATTATGGCGTTACAGTTTACATCCATTGTGGCTGATGGCAAAGTTTTGTCTCTGCATGAGAAGTTCTGCATGAAGTTTTTCACACTTCCGTTGGCATAGTGCTTTGGGATTTGACCTCTTAGAAATTTGAGCGAGCCTGGACATTCTGAATGCTTTGTCATAAGATAATGTTGCCCTGAAAGGAAAGCATGAATTTTCTAAGATGTAACTATTTGATCTACACTCTGTTTCTCAAGAGCAAGATGGAGTTTCTGTTCACAGAGAAAGGCTGTCCCTCTCCAGAACAAATAGTACTGTGATTTGGGCACTCAAATGAAAAAACTGGAGATACAAATTCAAGTCCCCAGTTCAGTTCTGACAGACCAAGCAAGTATTTGAGCCCTTTTCTTTTTTTCCTAGATCCTATGTGCATTTTTCTATAGTTTTTTATGAAAATTTTAAGTGTAAATCCCTTATCCCAGTGTGGAACAGAAATATATTTGAAATCTGAATACTACATTGTGAGAAATTCCTTTTTTTTTTTTAAAACTGATGTTTCCATCAGAAGGAAAGCATGATGGATGAGCTCAGGACTATAGGACATGGCCTGCTGCATCCTATGGCCCCCCTATCTCTCCAGCATCCTTTGGAAAGAGAGGAGAAAAGCCTCCAAGTGCTTCATGCTGTGACAAGGGAGTTTCTGCAATGGCATACCAATCTTCAGAGCTGTTCCTTCCATGCTGTTGTAAGGATGGTGAAATGAAGGAATGAGATGTAGGCTCCACTCCACAGTGTCTCTGCTTAAGGGGACTGGAGTCTGCATTCTGGGAGGGAGGGCAGCTCTTGTGCTGCCTGAGGGGCACAACATCCTGGCCATGTAGCCTTTAGGTGGAACATCAGTAAAATCTATTACCTGTGATTAGAGACAGAACAAAGCCTCTGTTTTCTCCTCCTCCACCTTTCATCTCCATCCCCTACATAAGGAATCTTCCCTTATACACACTCTTTAAATGTGTGTATGTTTAGGTGCACACCCACACGTGTATGTGTGAGAGTATGTGGGTGTTTCTTGGATTGTCCCTGGGACATGCAGGTGGTCAGCAGATGGAGAGCACTAACACATAACAAATTACCTGATTGGTTTTCCCCTGTTAGCCCAAACAATGCCAGCCCCACTAGTTATTTCTGGAATGTGTTACAGCAGAGCCATGCTCAGACTAGCTTTGTTGCTAAGGAATAACAGCAACCACACACTCGCAAAAAAAGAAAAGCTGATTTCTAAGCTGTTCAAAAACAATGTCTGGAGGGATTTCCCTCTGGATTTACAGTACGTTAATCTTTCCGTCTCTTGTCAGAATTGCAGTGTATTCATGTTGAGGTATCATAGCTTGGCTGAGAGAACATTTGTGAACACAGACAAATGCATCTTTTCTGAATGTTAGGGATCTTTTCACCTCAGGAAAGTAATTGGGCCACTTGAAATAGTTCTTTACATTTTGTGAATTCAGCAATCAGGAGTGGCTGTGCCTTGGCAACACCAGGTACGTGGAGCTTGCTTTATTGAACAGAATTCCCTGTGGAAAGGGGGAGAGATTACATAGAATCCTCATCATAGAATGGTTTGGGTTGCAAGAGACCTCAAGGCCCACACAGTTCTAACCCCTGCCGTAGGCAGGGCTGCCACCCACTGATCAGGCTGCCTGGTGCCCCATCCCTGACCTCCAGGGATTGTTATATTTCTGTTGTGTGATGGTCAGCACCTGGGAAGCAACAGGAAGTAAACCAAAGTGATACACCAGCAGTGCAGAGTTCACACAAATGTCTGCATTCATCCATATGAGCAGACTGTGTAGCACCCTTCTAAAACCCAGCGGCTGCATAGGGAGCAGGTGAGTTTACAGTTGTTGCTTGTGGATGGCAACATCCCTATAGCTTCAGAAGCAGACAGGCTTCAGGGCTGATGCTATCAATGCTTTGTGAAGACATGGATAGCATCAGCCCTGCATCTGCTTGTGAAGAGTTTATAATGAGCCTGTTAAATGTAGTTTTCTTAGCTGCTATTCAGTGGATAGTGTGAGCTTGGACTCAGTGATCCTTTTGGGTCCCATCCAATTCATGATATTCTGTGATTCTATGACCTGGAGCTTGAAACTGCTTTCTTAATGCAGCAAGTAAGTAAATGTACAAGTGGAGAAGAAAATTTCCTCTCTCATAGGGAGGAAATAAGTGTGTGTCCCCAGTCAGCTGCAAGCATCAGCCCTAAAGCAGTAACTGGCAAAAAGCAGCTCCAAGAGCTGGGTGCCACTGACAATGGAAGGGTGTTGGGAGCAGCAGTGATCAATACCCTTTTCTCTGTGTACTCATGCAGAATGGTCAGAAGGGTGCAGAACCATGATTTTAATACCTAGGGACATTAATATCAGATATTGCTCAACAGTAGCTCCCTGTTTTTTGCCTTCAGAGATGTTCTACAAAATTAATCAGTCAACAAACTGTTTCCTAGTTGAAATTGCCTTTGGCTAGAACAATGTTTTTTGTAGAAGGTATATTTTATAATTTTCCAAAGTATAGATTTTTACTTTTCCTGTGAGTAAATCTATAGAGATGATTAAAACCTGGCTTCTTCTCTCAGCCCTTTTATTTGTAAGGAAACGAATGTGCCAGTCTCAGCAAGCAGATGTCCACATGGCAACAGCCATCATCACAGTTTGGCTTCAGATGCTGTCCACCCTACAAATGTCTCTATGAACTGAAGAGCATGGAGTTTTACCTCTCTTGGTCTTTTCAGATCAAATGAGAGAATAGTAAAGGAGAGTAAAGGAACCTGTGTTGTTACTTGTGTATTGTGTTGTGTGGGTTTGGAAATGCCATGCTTTCTGTGCAGGTCCTTCAGGAGTATCTCATTATTAAAACAGACATATAGCCCAAAACATGCGGGCAGTATTGCTGTGTGATACTTCACTTGCATCATGCTCAGCCTGGGGTGTGGTGCATTAGACCTTTAGTGCAAAGGGAGCAGGAGAAGAAGTTCAGTGTTACCACCAGCCTGAGAGGAACAATCTTAGCAGAACAGGGGTTGAGTGCTTTTGTGGCATGTTTTTGCATTTTGGGGGAGCTTTGTGCAAACTCACTGACTTCTCTGAGCACTTCAGTCAGACTCACTGGATGTGCTTAGGGTCTTGTTGTATATCTTTAAGATTGCATGAAACTGACATTTCTGAATCCTGGCTTTCCATCCTTTTTCTTAATAACAGCAGTGATTCCAAAAGCCAAGGGTAAAGGTATGGACAAACAAAGTGTTGAGACCAGTACTTTAACATGGCACAACTTAAAATTTGCTGTGGGAAATATAACTCTTCAGCCACCACCAGCTTATGCAATAGAAGAGCAGAATGCTTTGGAGTGTTTTGTTCCTGGATGGGCTGCTGATTTACTAAATGGAAAGTCTACAGCCAGTCACCATTAAGTGATGAATCACCATAGGACTAGCATGGTGGTACATATGAAGCTTAGTGGGGGACTGGAGTAGGGATGGGCCCTTCCTCACAGCCCTACAAATAGTCCCATAGGGTTAAAAGAGAAGGGAAGCCTGAGCTGTACAGGAATCACAGAATCTTTTGAATTGGAAGGGAGCTTTAAAGGTCGTAATAGACCAACTCTCCTGCATTGAACAGGGACACCTACAGTTAGATCAGGTGCCCAGAGCCCTGTCCAGCCTGACCTTGAGTGTCTCCTGGGATGGGGCACCCACCACCTCTCTGGCTATATGTAATGATGCACTGTGCTGTACATAGCATGCATGTCCTGGTGCTCATACTGTGATCTGCCACATGTGTGTATAGGAAGGTGGAGCAGGCAGAGGTGTTGAGAAAATATTTGTCTTCAAAGAGGACTACATCTTGCCTACTTACAGGGAAATTATAATGCTGAATTTTTTACATCATTAATTTCCATGGCAACAAAAATAATCTCATAAATATGAGATTATTGCTTCAGGATCAAAGGGGGAGGGGGGAGAGCCCAGGCTGTGAAAGAGAAAGTTCTTTACTTAATATCTTAGCAGCAAAAGGAGCAACTGTTGAGATCTGAGCATATTTTCATTTTATTTCTTGTTCGCTCACAAGCCCTGCAAAACAGAACCTTAAATATCATGTAAATATAAGCAAAACCCTTCTGTTCTGTCTCACTGCATTAGCTGTCAGCATTGCTCATTACTTCCACGTGCCCAGTGGATGAGGAAATACTGCATTTGGGACAATAAAGTATGTTTTTGAAAGAACCTCTGCTCTCCTAGCGAAGTCCTAGCATGAATTGGTGGCAGGGAGAGAGCCCGAAGGGAAAGCAGCGCTGCCTACATGGTGACACAGAGTGACTCAGCCCTGACTGCTCTTAGTGGGGATTCCAGTGGAAATGCTTCATCTCAACAAACTGGTTTTGGAGTGCAGCAAAAATTATGTGGGCTTGTTGAAGAATCGAGACAGACTCCACTGCAATTTTCCCTATGAGAAGATGGCTTCAAGCGTCTCTGTGTCCTTCGCTCCTTTTCATCGCGTGTCATTTTGAAGCTGTTTGTCTCCTGCATACCTATTTACATATCATAAAGTTATGGAGGAAACGCAGCTTTATGGAAAGGGCTTGCCAGCTGCCATTTTTTTCCTTAAAGAAAAGCTACAATTTAACATTAACCTAGCAATTAAGCAAAAGTTTACGCTAACGTGCTGTCTTCTCGCATAAAAATCCCTCTCAACAACTCTGAAAATTCTCTGCAAGAAAGGTAATAGAATAATTCCTGGCATCTTTGATTTGGAAAAGCCATTTTCCAGCATGATTGATGCTTCCTTTGTGTTAGCATGGGAGGCCATAGAAAGAGGAGTAATCTCTCTAATGGGTGTACTCCACACTGGTGCCTGGGGTCCATGATACATTTGTCAGGCTTTAATTAAAGTGCTGGAGTTGAATTTCCACAGTAATTAACTTTTATTTGCAGTTACACCATGTCTCTCATTCTTGACACTGACACTTTCCTGTTAGAGATAGGAGCAGCAATTGGCACAAAAAATAAAGAATGTGGAAATGAGGAAAGATTCAAGAAATTGCATTGTTTTTTCCATGAATTCTGAATTTCCATGAATGAAAGGAGGAAAAAAGTTTTCCCTCAAAGTGGTTTTGTTATTAGCAAGCTAATCTGTTCTCTCTCATGCGCAAACACGCATGCCCTTACCTTGGGTACCCTTCCTTATGCATTGTCCAGTGGTAAACAAGCAGCTTTTGTTCAGTTGTCAGCAAATGCCCAGTATTCAAGTTATAACAAATCTTTCTGGTTTTGTAGAAATGTTTTGTTGTCTTTTGGTAAATGCTGCCTTTATATTGGGACTGAGACTTTGATTTCAGTTGTGGGTAGGATATTTGAAAGCAAACTGCACAGGAGCCTACATCCTGTTGTCAGCAGTCGCTTTGGATTGCAGGAATATCAGTCTCATTGAAGGTACAAATTGCTTTTATTAATAAGCGTTAGGTATTTCATTCTGCTCTTTAGATATGGCTTTTCCGGGTATCTTTTCAATTCATTTTAATTCTGGTGGTTTTCTGCTTGGATTTTACTCATGCTGTGAAGTACTGTTACATAAGAACATAAACAACAAAATCACAGGTTATTGTTATTCTTCTTAGGACTGGACTTAACAGAACAGCCTTCCTGTGGCCGGAGGAATACAGACTTGGAATCCAGTTCCCTTCTCTCTCAGATGCTGTATCAATGACCCTTTCGTACACCCACTGAGCTCCATTTTAAGAACTAAGGATTTTTTGTTCCGCTACTGCGGTCTGAAATCCCTGCTGATTAGTGACTGTCTTCTGATTTCCATGCTGGGTATGTTCACAATTAGTTCACACCATATCCTTACCTGTGCCAACCTGTGTTCCTGCATTCCCAGCTGAGATGGGTGAGAGCATCATTGCTCTGTATTATAGTTGAGTTAAAGACTCTTAGCAATAATTAATTTCTGAGGTACCCAAATCTTGTCTTGTCTCGCTGTCACAGTAATCTTGGTGCCTTCCAAAGAGGAGCAAGCTGCTTGCTAGCTTTTTTTTCCCCCAGACCTGGTGGTGTAAAGAGATCTTGGAGTTTCCTTTTTGTAATGTACACCTGTATCTCGTTCCCCAAATACTTGAAATTGATCCCTTTCTTCTAAACTACAGCTTTAAAACAGGCAATAGGATGATACCACTGACTGCTATGCTAACAATAAAAAACAGCTAAGAATAGCATCCCTTCTAAAATAAAGCACTGGAGAAAATTAAGTAGAACAGTGTGGTAAATCAGTGTGGCGCTAAAGGGCATGGCAAAGGCCATGAACAAGAAGGGTAATAAATTGTACGGTGAGAAATGCTAATTAATCATTGTTTGCAATTTGAAGTTGTGTCTCCAGATTTCATTTTAATATATTCTGTAGACTGAAAAGCAAGTGCAGTACTGAACTGGCTATGGTAAAACAGGAGAGTGCATGCTAGAGATAGATATAGCCTGCTCAAGCACAAAATTCCTGTGGAATTACTCAGTCTGATAATGTATTTCCAAATGTTCTACCCATCTAATTTATAAAGTTCAGGGTTTGTTTCCTCCACTTCTCTTAGAAGACTGTTCCACAACAGAACGCGTCTGAGTACTGTGAAAACCTTTGCTATTCTCCCTATATTTTATTTCTCCCAATTTATCTCGATCCTCCTGTTTCTACCATCTCTATACTTCATATACTGTATTTATCCACTGTTATTAAAATTGTTCCTTGTACATAATCTCCCCAGCTGTTCCATCACCTTTAGCTTTGGACTTACTGCTGTACCAGCATCTCTTTGGTAATGCTGTATCATGGCATGAGTATCATATTCTACGTACATTCCTCCTCTAGGGAGTAATCTCATCTCTATGTTCCTCTGCAACACCCACTTAGAGCAGGAAGTCAGAGGCTCTGGAAGAGTTGGTTTGAATTCTGATCCTACTTAAATCCCCAGATCTGTTTTGGAACTAATTGGGCTATAATGTATTTTGCAAGTCTTTGCTCTCCAAGAAAGGCCTGTTCACTTAGAGCAAGGCCCCTAGACTTTCTACATAGTCATCGTGGGGAGATGGGCATCTGCAGAGAGGCAGACACCCTATTTTCAAATAGCACTTCATCCCAACTGTGTTAAGACAGGATCAGCTATCACCTAGCATGCCCTGTCTTTTTTGCATTGATTAAAAAGGTGCTTATGCAACAAGCTCAGATGAGATTCTAAATTTTTATGTAACTAAAAAAAGGGGAGATGAGCTTTGCCTCAGCTCCACTGTTAAGCTTGAAAACAATTCCTGCAGACACCGCAATGTTCTGTGAAGCAAGAACTAATGTGCTTGGTTCCTGCTTTGGCAGGGAAGAAATCCACTGAGGTCAAAAATATTTGCAGCTTTGCTTGAAAACTTATGCGTGATGTGCTGTGTTGTCTACTGTTACTGTTTCGTTACTATTTCATTTCCAGTATTTTCTTCTTCATCTGTTGAGCTTTTCATGTCATAACAGTATAATGCATTTATACTAGGACCTGTCTTTTTCCACACGGATCCATTACTTTATATTTTAGAGAGAGGTATCCTTTGCCTGGAGCAGGAGACCCACCTGAGCTCACTCTCCTTCTGACTGCCCCAAAAACACAGCCTTGTCTGAGAAGCCATGTGGCTGTCTCAGCTATGCTTGTCTCAGTAAGCTCTGATTAAAAAAAAAAAAAATAAATATATATTTATTCCCTGGAGCATGGCATCATGCTGTGTGGCTTTTGCCTTCAGCTGTCTCTGGTCTTCAGCAGAACATGTTTGCCTTTATCTGCAAAAGACCATGTAGATGTAACACTGATATTTAGTGTGTCTGTCTTGCCTGGGATTGCAAGCTTTTGGCTCCTTGGGGAGATACTTCTTTATGTGTAGATGGTATCTAGGAACAGCAGTTTCTGTCATTCAGCTGTTGGAAACCCTGCCACGCATGTGTTGAAACTGGGACTCCACATCCATTTGGGATGCTCTTATATTGCATGTGGCAAGGTCAGAGCATACTGTGGCATTGCCTGGAATCATTTCTCCACCATGGACGCTTTGGAGGCCGTCTACCTGTCACCTACAGCAGCTGCAATCTTTCTTCACCCTTACTGAAGACCACCTACTGTCCATACAAAAATCTTGCAATTAGTTAAGCTACTTTGTGTGTTGGGCCCTATGGTTACTCTACTTGACAAAATGTGTATGAATTTTTAACAGATAATTTTAGTTTAATATCATCCAGAGGTCTCAGAACATAAATATTTCCCCGAGTCAAGAAAGAGAATGAGGAAATAACTGCTTGAGTTTTAAAGCTATGTCTGTTGGTGTATTATTTTCACCTAAATTATAGGCTACAGAATAAGTCTGTGCCTCTCAATTTCTCCTGCTAGAACTGTTTTGCCTCAGATAAATAATTCAGTGTTCATTAGCCGGAGAGAGTCAGAGAAACTGGCCCTGTCACCTATTGGACGGAGCACTCACATTACATGCAGGAGACTCAGGTTCAAGCCCTTGCTGTATCGATGTGTTCATTATTTATACAAAATGGAGTGGCTCTAGCAGGGCAGCGAAAGAAGTTGTATGTTACAGTACTTAGCTAGGTTGTGGGTAACTAAGCAGATGTAAAACAATCACCAAACTAAAGGGTAGAGCCTTATTTTTCTAAGAAAAGAGTCAAAAGACTTTTCTCATCTAAAGAGAGTGTGAAAATATCTTAGACCTTAAAAAAATGGGATTGGAAACATACCTAACTGATCTTGCTGAACCTCTATCATATGCACCAGCAGAAAGTGTCAACGTTACACATCACGCTTCCATTTTGCATGTCTGCAAATGACTCACTAAGCAACAGGGTGACATGGCATCATCTCTCCAGTGCTCTACACATGTGAACTGAAGCAGTAAGAAACAAGCCAAAAAACCCCAACCATCCTCATGTTGAGGCAATAATTCTTAATAGAATCATCACAGAATCACAGAATCATTAAGGCTGGAAAAGACCACTAAGATCACCTAGTCCAACTGCCAACCCATCCCCACCATGCCCACTGACCATACCCTTCAGTGCCACATCCACATGGTTCTTGAACACCTCCAGGGACAGTGACTCCACCACCAGGATACCTGGGCAGCCTGTTCTGATGCCTCACCAAAATAGATGAGTAGTTGATACTGGATTAAGAAATCATCTAACTCTGTGAACTTGCAGTTTGTGGTTAATGCTTTTCCAATGTCTAAATTCAAAATGAAGGCTTGCAGAATGTAGCTACTTTGTGCAAAGTTACAAAGTTAGGCAATCTGAAGATAAAGGTATGGCCTGTTGTTTGTTTTTTTTTCCTAGAATTCATAGTGAGGAGGATTATTCAGTATTGTGATTGATGGGTAATGCAGGAGTGGAATTTTAAGTGGAATTTGTAGAGAATTGGGTTGTTTGGGTAAGTTATTAGGGAGCAGCAACACAGGTTTTTCCTTATATGCGAATTATAAAGCATTTGCAATATCCTCTAATGTCAACTATAGACTTGTACCACCAGCAGATCATCAGATTCAGTGGTTTCCTGCTTTTTGTGAGCATGTCTGGCTTATAGATCCACTGGGTTGTGATCGTGATGACAAATCCCACTGTTGTTCAGCACAGAATTTTCTGTTTTCTCAAGAAAACTTAAGTAGTTTAGAGAAAGTCAGTCTGCCTATGAAAATCAGTCTCTTTCCCAGCCCTAAAAAACTATGCCAGAATTGCTCTTTGTTTGCATTATCGCATGCCCAGTTTAGCATTTTGGTGAAAAATGAGGGAAGAAGTTTTGTTCTGTGGTGTTACAGTAAGCTCAGTTGTGATCCTACCTGGTGGGAACAGATGTATCTGCTTCTTCAGAAACGCCTTGGAGGGCTTTGAGACTTGGAATGGCCTATTATCCATCAAATAACAGATGTCTTCGTAGATCAGCCTCTCTGAGTAAAAACACAGGCACACCAAACAAAAGCTGATGATTAGCTAGTTGACTGACAATAGGCGAACTCCAATGCAGATGTACAAGAAACAAGGAAAGGATCAGACACTTACATTTCTATTTTTCTGAGTTCATTATATGCATTCATTTTTACAATGATGTCTTAATGTTAAAACTCTGATTATGCAGCTTTCTGTTTCAGAGCTTCTAACTTATGATTTTTTCAAATTAAAATAATGTATTAATGTTTCCTCCAATTACATGCTAATAAAAGACTTAATTCAGTTTGCATACAATTAATGCATTTGTTGCAAAAGTATCCCATAAGCTATTGAGTCTATTTTAGATAATCTCTTTACATAGTTTTTAGTTAAAGATTTGCATTCACATCTTTCAGTATGAATGAAGAAGTCTGCAATGATACATTCTGCCAATCGTCATACATCTCTGTGTATATGGTCACAACCAAAACTGAAATTTTGCTTGCATAATTTGGAGGGAAGTATATGAAGAATCACAGATCTCCCTACAGGACTTCCCCTATTAGATGGTTTGGTTGCTTCTGTGAATAGATTCAAATTTCTGGTACGATTTGATGGGTCAGAGTCTCCCGGGATGCAGAACAGTGTAGAGAAGGACTGTGTTGACCTGGAGACTGGTAAAGTTTGCCTCTTACTGAGCTCAGTAAAACCTTGTTGGTACCATTCAAAGTGAAATTTTCCAACTCACAATATTTCCATTTCAATTTCTAGTTGTTGTTGTTTTTTCTTTTTTCCATTTCGGAGAATGTAGTTCATCTATCTCTGAAGAAAATAAGAATACAAGGGGAAAGAAAAGACAATCGTATGTCATGAAGTTACGGTGCCTTTCATTATTTTGTGGGCCTTCCATATCACAGATCAGGAAACTGAAATTTTTCAGGAACAATGAAGGGTGTAGGACAAGGACTGGGGTGATTTATTGAGAAAAGTCAAGGTTAAAGGTTTTTGCATTTTAATGGAATTTTGCCAGATTGGTCTGCGTTCTGGCCTGAAAAGTCCTTGTCCACATATAGTTTCTTTTTTAAGTTTTGCAGCTCAGCTCTCCTAGGATTTTGTCAGCAGACCAGAATGCAAATGTGACCACGATCGAGGTGGCTGACTCAGGCTCTGACATAAGGAAGGAAGAAAGGACAGGGCTGGGATATGGTCCCCATGTAAGAGATACTGGGAGTGAGGCAAAGAGGTGAATGAGCAGAAATAAAATGGTAAGGCACAGAGAGGAGACGCTGAGGGGAGTGGGTGAGTCTGGGAAGAAGAGTTGTGACATTGTGCAGGAGAAAGGGAGGTTGGCAGGGCTCAGGCAGAAGAGATTGGTTTTGCACTTTGAGTATTCTGTTCAGTTTTGGGCCCCTCACTGCAAGAAGGACACTGAGGCCCTGGAGCTTGTCCAGAGAGGGGCAGCAAAAGTCTGAAGAGTCTGGAGCTCAAGTCTTATGGGGAGCAGCTGAGAGATCAGGGGAGACCTGATCGCTCTCTACAGCTGCCTGAAAGGAGGCTGTGGCGAGGTGGGGGTCAGCCTCTTCTCCTGGGTAACAGCAACAGGACGAAAGGGTATGGCCTCAAGTTGTGCCAGGGGAGGTTCGGGTTGAGTATTAGGAAGAATTTCTTCTCAGAAAGAGCAGTGAGGCACTGGCACAGGCTGCCCAGGGAAGTGGTGCAGTCACCGTCCCTGGAGGTGTTCAAGAACCTTGTGGATGTGGCACTGAGGGAGGTGGTCAGTGGGCATGGTGGGGGTGGGTTGGTGGTTGGACTAGGTGATCTTAGAGATCTTTTCCAGCCTTAATGATTTTGTGGTAAGGCGGGGTCAAGACCTGTCACCATTAGACTTTATCTCCCCTAGTATTTAAAGTAGAAAACAAGGTTTCCACACCTGAGCATTGTTCCCCATCTGAAGAAAAGCCCTGTGATCTGTCCTGCCTGAGTGCTCACCTGCTTCTCCCTTGTGCCTGTCCCACACAGAGGACATGGAGCTCTCACTGATCTTCCTGCACTATTTGCTCATAGTTCTCTAGAGGATCCAGTGGCTGTCCGTAAGCTTGTGTGGTACGGTTCCTGAACTGGGGTCTTTTGTTCTCATTGAGTTTTTTTATACTGTGAAAGTTAACATTTAAAAGCCTATTAAGGGTGTAAAGCAAAGCTGTCTTAAATAAGGAAAGATTTCAGTCAACACTGCACAGATGAATCAATATTTTATCTTAGTAGTTCATTATGTTACTCCTTCCTCCCATAACTGCGCATCACTCACATCTCGCTCTGAAGCCAGAGTTATTAATTTCCTGGGGAGCACTTCTGCAACTCTCATTATTGCAGCATCCGAGTACTTTGCAAACATTAATGAATTTATCTTCACAACGTACCAATAAGGTGAAATGACATTATACACTGGGGAAAATGCAACACAGCAATGTAATGTCAAGAAGGGACATTTAATTTAAGTGCCCCACTTCAGATGCTTGTGCCTCGATTTCCCAGGAATAGCATTTGGTTGCACTTCCTTTGTTCTTCAGTCAATAGGAATTGCTTTGTACTTGTACAGAGCAGAGCACAGGTGTTCCCTGCCCTGCTCTTAGCAAACAAGGAAGGCACAATTAATGACCGCTAGTGCACAGTTTGGTGGTCGTTCTTCCCTGGCATTGTGTGCTGAGGCAGGGAATCCAGTTGCCCAGGGCAGCTTTCAGCATGAGAAGCATTTGTTCTCCCAGCCATTTCCTCACTCTTTGGGCTGCCTGCTAATGGCAAGGTAGGTAGGGATGCAGCACGCAGCAGGTTCCTTCTTGGCCTGACCTTGACTCAATGGACGTGCATGGCCAGTCTCTGTTCTTACACTGAATGAGGCTGGAATACTGTTGACAAAACCCAAAGCGTAAAAATGTATTTTTTAGTGTGTCACTGCATGTACAGACCAGAGCCAGTGCTGACTTTTGCTCTGCAGGGACAGATGGACTAAAAGGGCTCTCACTGCTTCGTATTGATTCCCATCTTTTCTAGCTGCCAGGGCAATCTTAGTGCTGGAGCAAGGACTCCTGAAGCTGGAGAGATGCTGCAGTTTTCTTTGAAAAGAATCCTTCATTGCATCCCTGGGCTGCCTCCGAGCTCAGCCGGGTGAGCAGGTGCAGGGTGGGTCTGTGCTGTACGATGAACCTGGGGCTGGGCACCTCCCATCCTCCATTCCTGCCAGGCTGAGCTCACAGCTCAGCAGACTTTTCTTTAACAGGAAAACAGGGACAGGAAGATAAAGAGACACTTTTTATATACATGAACGTGTGTTAGGCTCCATTACCTTTCAGTACAAGTGGTGAGTCTCACTCAATCTCATACCCACAAAAATCCTGCTGTAAGAATCCAGTGATCCAGTGTCTACCAGATCCTCTTCTGTGCTCCTCTCTGCTTTACATAAGGCTGTTCTTCCCCTTTTTCCTTGATCAGTTCATTTTCATGTTCAAAGGCCAGTTTAATCGCATCATACTATGGCAATATCTCTGGAATTACTCTGGGTTGAGGCTTGGCAACTGAGAACGTGGCTTAGCCCATCTTAGTTATGATATAAGAAAATAATATTTGATACACCTCAAACTTTTCTCACTGCATTTTAGCTGAGCTGAATCATTCAGCTGGATCTTTATTTGTTAAATCCATCTCTCAAATGTGCAGTCACAGCAATTCTTTTTCTTTTCATACTCATGCTGTTTCTTACCTCAATTAAAAAAAAAAAAAACCAACAAGAACACAACAACCCCAAAATGACAAACCAGCCTTTTTAAAGCAGTGCTCTTTGCTTGTGCTGCTTTACAAATCCTGGGACAAGCGCTGGGGTGTCTGGAAGCAAAACTTCCATAGTGTCAGTGGGTTTTGCCGGAGGAGGAACATCACATTTCTGGGCAGTAAAGGAGAGTTTTTACTAAGCTATTAAAATAAATTGTGCATCTGAACATAATCTTACTTGACAGTATGACATGTTTTCAGATGCTGCTGTTTGAGATTTCCCATATTCTTTTATATACATTTCCTGCTGGCTTACCTGCACGTCTATCTATGCCAGTGTTCAAACCCAGCGAAGGAAGGAAAATGAGCTGTTTAGCCAATAGCAGTCTTGCTAGCTGGGTAATGCAAAAGGGAAGAAAATAAGACACATAATGATCAGTGTGCTAAATCCTCTCTAAAGCTCCAGACCTGTCATGTAGAGCTAAATCCCAGACAGTGCCATTATCAGTGCCAGGTTAGCACTGGAGGTGCCCCTATCTCTCCTTCCCTTTCCTTCACTCCCCCCTCCAAAGCCGCTGAAGTTAATTCATCATGTTGACACAGAGCAGGGCATTATTATTCAGAGTTGCATAAAAAGTGAATTTACATTGAGCAAAACCAATAAGCCGCACAGCTCTGACATTTAATTTTCCTGTAAACTCTTCCTATTGAACCAGGCAGGACTACATACATTTTCAAATGAAATGCAGGGTTTGCACTGCAGTAACCTTGCATAGATGAAAATGAATAATTTGGAAGTTACCACGAGCCTATTTCCTGCCACCTCCCTCCCAAACTAAATTTTTATGGGCTATATTTCTGCTTGATGCCATGTTAAATTTTCATCTATTTTATTTTCACCTCCCGTGTCAAAATGGCATACAAAATATTCTGTCAAAGGGGTTGCTATTTATGATTGGGTCACTGGTTGGTAGTCCCCTATTCTTTCTGAGGCTGCTGCTTCTTTTGACATCAAACCCTGGGGCTGAAGGTTGAGGATAAATAAGCGATGTCCCTTGAACTAAACACAGTCGTAATAAACTCTCAGATGAAATGTCAAGTCTAAGCTAGTGTACTCTTCTACTTTCTGGTGTATGCTGATCAGCTCCCCAAAGCAGAGCAGTCATATTTCAGAGCTCACTTTATCTGCTTTCTCTTCTTACCATATTGAATGTCTGATTATAGGAGAGGTAGTAAATGGCTCTGTTAAAAGGGGGTTTAACCAGGGAGATGTAGGTCAAGACATAAGCTTACTTTCTATGATATATGATTGTGTATCTGCATTTATGTATCCATCCATCCAAGTTTGCCAGATTTCTCTGTTCTTAGAGCATGAGTTATTATAATTTCATACAAGAAGGTACTTCAGGCAGGCTTTGAAGTGGTAGACATTATTCCAAGATGAATGTGTGCTCTAAAACGGCTGCTCAGGAGAAAACAGCAAACATTTCAGTTTTTTACCAGGTTGTGGGGGAAAAAGAATCTGGCAAGACACACAGAGAGATCCTCAAAAATGCACCTTTCATGTTTGTTTATTGTACCAATATTTTTATTAGAAATTCATTACGGACTGTGTTGTTTTTGTTACGAATTTATGCTCTGTGTTGGTTAAAAAAAATCAACAGTACGGGTTACTATTAAATATATTAATGCACTTTTGAAACTGAACTGTTAAGAGTTCAAAAGGCATTTATGCTTTCCCACCATGGGTTTGTGGGTTGGTTTTTCTTTTTCAAATATAATCAAATGTTTCTTTCAATCTTAGGTACTTGCATGTGTCTATTATAACCTGTCATTGTGAAATTAGATCCTTCTGCCATGCTTGCAAATTATGATTAGAACTGGTTCAAAACATTCCATGCAAAGCTGATATGGAAGTATTCTTATTTTTAAATACATATTTTGATGGGAAATCTAATTTTCACTGCAAAAAAAAAAAAACATGGGGGGAGAGAAAATACCGTATATGTGATTATTCATTTTTTTCTTTCCTTTTTCTTTCCTCTTTTGTCAGTGAATAGGCATGCTGGTATAAATAAAGGAAAAAGGAAAGAAGCAGAATACATAGCCATCAGTTGCCATATACATAAAAAATCAAACATAAATGTGCAATTCAAAATTGCAATTGCTTATTTATTTATTATGTATTTATATATGCCTTACTTATGTGATTGTGTTTGATACAATAGAATGGGCCACATCCAAAAAATGTTGGTGGAGCACCAGCACCGGGTTCAATGCTCTTTATCCTTACCTGTCTTCACTTTTCAAAAAAACTGTTTTTGTGAACTGGATTCACCACCTGGTGGAGTCAGAAAGACTACTGTATTGGTGTCCTTCAGTGTTGGTTATTTCCTCTGTGCTTTACAGATTTAGACGAGGCAGGGGGTCTGGAGACAACACAGAATATGTGAGTCTTGGACTGGACTCATCTAGACTTGTCCTACATCAGGTCAGCTGAAATCCCCCTAGAGATGGGCCAAAACTTAACTAGTGAATCATGAACTGCTCCCTGTTCTGTATCCGGTAGCCCTCTCAATCTTTACAGCATGTGATGAATCACAGAATGTCAGGGATTGGAAGGGACCTCAAAAGATCATTTAGTCCAATCCCCCTGCCGGAGCAGGAACACCTGGATTAGGTCGCCCAAAAGAGAAGGACCCTAAGTATAAATTTTCCCAGCCAAAGCACAGTATGAAATCTTTGTTATAGTTATAGGTTATATATAGTTATAGGCACTGTCCTGCCTCAGTGTTACTGTAAACAGGTAATAGTGGTGCTGAATATTGAGCCTCCTTTGTGATGATTTAATAGGGGCTATTTGTTTAGCTGGATAATTCTGTTCTTTGCCAGAGGGATGGATAATCTTGTATTTAGAATGTTAGACTGAGCTGTTTCCATCTCTGCGACAGATTTTCTTCAAAGTCATCTATAGCTGATGTAACAGCAGTGCTTTCAGTGCTATGATACAGGTGGTTTTGAGAGTAAGGTGCTTGCTTGGATCTTTAATGCTCAAGCACCTTTCTGAAACTGGCCTAGACATCAGACATGCAGGGCATGCCTGCTTCTCTTTGTTTACAGGTGATGATTTCCCTTCCCGATAATCTGACCCAATCAACGAATCTCTGTAATACAGCACCGTGCTGTAAAATAATATCTTCTCTTTTGCACCCTTTTTCCTTTTCCTACTTGAAATATTTACATTTAATCAAGCACAGTAATGTGAAAGGCCTGATTTCAGCAGCTTCACAAAGGTACACCTTTTTTCTACAGTGTTTATTGCAGAGCACACAGAGCTATTTGCTTGCTTGTTCCTTACATTAAGTCTTTTTTATTGTGTATCCTACACAATAGGAGCAAGGGAACAGTTTAACTCTGCTGCAGGGAAGTTAACCCTGTAAACCTTGAGATTCCTGCAGCTAGAGAGAGCTCTTAGTGTGACTCCTTTGTGTTCAAGAAACGTTTAGATGTGGTACTAAGGGACATAGTTTAGTGGGGTTATATTGGTGGTAGGTGGATGGTTGGACCGGATGATCTTGGAGTTCTTTTCCAATCTTGGTGATTCTATGATTCTGTGATTCTAGATGTTGAAATCCTTATTTTCAGTGTCCCAAGCTGGAATCAAGGGTGTATCCTCAGATCTCTGAAACTCATTGGAGAGAAACAGCCTTGTGTAAAGGATGGGTTAGTCTTTCTCCAGTGCAGGCCTTTAAGCCAGGCCACGGGAGCTGGGCTTCAGGGAAGCCACGGAGCTGGGATGAGCAAGTCAGATGTCAACATCCACATTGTGGACACCCCAAGGCAGGTGAAATGCTGTGGAAGATCCTCCTTGGAAGGTATATCACCACAAGATCAATCTGGAAATAGAACTGGTTTCTGGTTGTTACCTGTTTCTGTTGAGAAGGAAGAAAAAAAGCTACATTTTCTTTCTTTTCCTAGACGTTATAGAGATATCTCACACAGTTGCAGGGAGTAGCTTAGGAGATGCTACACTGGGATAGCATTTTGTGCAGAGAAAAACTTCCAGCAGGAGAGCTTGCAATGGTCATAAAATGTTCATATGAAAGGACAGATAGTTTACACTGCTGAGTGCTTCCTAGGCATAGTGCTGCATGTGATTTTTTTGTTAAGAACTTGAAATAATATTAAAATATTTTTTGTCGTCTTGTGTCTTGTAAGATCCATAAAGAAAAAATTGAAAACTTACACTGCTTAGACTTAAATCCATCATATTTCATTAGGAAAAAAAAATCTTTTCAACAGGACAGTGAAAGGTTCTTTTCACTAATGGCTATTTTGGTACAACTTTCTTGACCCGGCTGTTTCACTTTTTTTTTTTATGTTGCAACATGAAAGCATGAAAGATGCTCCTCCCTGAAACTCAGGGAAGTTGGACTCTTTTCCTTCAAACAGTTGGCAAAAATAGCATGTTTCAAGCTGTTCCGTAAAATTTCAACATCAAAGACAAGTTTCAAATGGCTATTAGTAACTGGAAAGAAAAAACTATAAGGGAAATATTTATGTAGCTGGACCTCAGCATATCGTTGTTAGCTTTCCAATGGAAGTAAATGCACAAAGCACATACTTGTATATGCAGGGTTTCCTGAAAGAGACTTGAGTGGCTTAGTTATGTGTCCCACCACCAAATAATAGAGATTTTCATGTAACTCAAGTAGCAGAAGTCACTTCCTGCACCTGGAAAATAGCACTGTGATACTATGACTGGAAAAAAAAAAAAAAAAGAAAAAATTGTCTTTGTAAGTAGCAGAAGTAAAACAGGCACCCAGAAAGCCCTCTGTGGAATATTTGTTGTAAAATCAGAGTACCTAATGGCATGCTGTAGTTCCTTAGAATGACCACAGTGTCACAATCTAATGTTAGGTTGTTGCAGAAAATTGCCAGTGTCCTCTGGGACTTGATAACAGTAACCAGATGGTTAATCCATTTAGAGCTAATTGACAACAGTGGGAAAGTAGGTTTATGTATGGTGTAACTGCAGTAAAATAAGATCTAACTGATAAGCAGTGTATGGCTTAAGTATAGTAGCGTAGGAAAAATGGAGCAAAGGAACTTCTATTTTATAAATGCTTCTTGGATCCAAATTCGACCATGTGAAATCTTTAGAATTCATACACGAGTCTTCTCTCCACTCCTAGTGTGTATTAATGATCAAATTCTAATCATCCTTGTAGCCGCTAAGTCAAATTGATCCTTATAAATATGCTATCTTCTTCTCAGAGCTCCACAGAGATGAATGTTGGAGGGGTGAGGCTTATTCTTAAGCGTCTTGTTCTAGTGGGCAGACAGACAGACATACGTCTGTGCACCCATGGGAAAAAGAAGCAACCAGAAATGCTGGTCAGGCTTCTCTCCCACTGGAGCTGCCTTCAAAATTATTGCTAACAGTAGCTAATGAAGAGCAAAATTAAGAAATTAAGTCCCTTGCACAATTGATGGAGTGTAAAGGACATTCAAGAGCTAGTGCTTTGTAGTTCTTCTGATGTCCTTCAGAAGAACTTATGTCAGTTATAATCAGCCTGTGGAGA
The DNA here is from genome assembly GCF_002078875.1 of Numida meleagris. Classification (NCBI taxonomy): domain Eukaryota; kingdom Metazoa; phylum Chordata; class Aves; order Galliformes; family Numididae; genus Numida; species Numida meleagris. The sequence continues at coordinate 42,552,503 of NC_034410.1, forward strand.
AGCCCTGACTGTCACAGCTTTTCCAAAAAGGTCATGGGGCTTTGACATTACTGGAGGGCATGCAGACTTCAAAGCCAGGAAGTCTCACATCAAATGACTTTTCATTTACACTCTGTTATTTTTCATCTTGGGTGTTTTTTTTCCTGCCCTTTCAACACTCACCCTTGGCTGTTCCAGGGACTGCTCATAATGTGACCACAGATGCCAAGGCACACGACAGCCAAAGGCAAAAGCTATGTTACCTGCCCTCTTCAGAATAAGTTCTTCCCTTGGCCATGGTCACCAGGACACGAAGTGTTTTGTGCCTCTATTTTTGGGACAAGGAATACAAAGCCTTTTCTGCCTCTCCCTTTCACTGACATGTGCCAGCTTTGACACGTGGATAAAGGAAGTTGGTAAAGATAAGTGAATTAACTGCCAATGTCCTCTGCTGACCACACTGATGTCAGTAGCTTGTAAGTGATCATCTAGCTCAGGACTTCTCTGTGTTCATGGAGGGAGCTGGGAGGAGACATGGGAGGATGCAGCCATTTGAACTACTGTTAAACAGCATAGGGAGGACTAGGATTTCAAAAGTTAATGGTGAGGTAGGGAAACTGGGGATGAGGGGACAGTTGCTGTCAGATTTTCCTCTGTATTAACACTGCTTCCTCTGTGTATTTTTCATGATTGTAACTATTTCAGCTTCTACATGACTAATCCTTATGCATGTATGACAAGTCTACGCAATGCCAACAAGGCTGATTCTGTGCAGCTGTGGTATCCTGAAGGTAGACTCAACTCTTTGGAGTCTTAGGAAAGCAAAAGGTGTGCACTTTTGAGGATAATTGTGAAAGAGGATGTGATTTGTTCTTACTTTATTCTGTAAAGAGGAATCCATTCCAGAGAGTGCTAAAGATCTAAGTACAGAGGGAACATAAATATCGAAGTAACTGCACTCAGAATGTTATGAAGAAGGATGGTAGCTATGGTTTGCGTGTTCCAAGCTGGGAGAAATAAATCACACTGGACAATATGGCACATGCTGAACAAGAACATAGAATTCTTGCTCGAAGGAATCTTAGTGCTGCAAGTTAATCACCTTTTTATTAGCATGCCCTGAAGGTTTTGGGGATATAAATTTTGCAAAATAACAGCTGGATTGTAGAAATAGACCATTGAATTAAGAAACAAATCACACAAACATGAAAATGCAAAGCTCTGTATCAGCCTTGTGTAGTCAAGAAAGTACACCTGCTTCCTGTTATGAGGCATGCTTGAATACTCTCAGAGTAGCTAACCTGGGCGAAGCAGTGGGTGAAGACCTTGGTGGTGGAATTAAGGCTGTGTCAGTCTGGCCCTGAAGACAGCATTGAGTGAGAATTTGTGCAGTTTCCCGTTGGTTGTGGAAGTCCACCTCATGGTCAAGATCACAGGCTTTGACAAGCTGTTGCAAATTCAGTGTATGATGCAAAAAAAAACCAACACTTCAGCTAGGAAGAGAGGTGGAGAAACAAGTTTTTCTTTTTTGCTGGGAGACATCTGGTCACCATTAAAGTACCCTTTGGAAGAGGCATTTAACTCACAGGGAACTCACACCTCTGTGAGTTTTAAGTGAAGAGCAAGCGCTGTCTTGTAAGGCACTTGTAAAACCCTACAGGACGGTACTAAAAGTGTCAAGGCTGAGTTTTGTTGATTGGGGATTCATCAACAATAATTGGAAATGGAGGTACTCTGAGTGTGTCTTGTTTTCCTCTTTTATTTTCTGCAGAACCAGGAATAGTTCCGCTGAAAACTGTCAGTGGTGCAGCTTTTTCTTCTTTCCAGAACAATCTATAAGGTAGAAAAGACAGCCAGAAAAAAGAAACAAGTTTGTCTGCTTCATGGGATGTAACTGGTGTTCTTTCGCCTATCTCCTCTTTCCATCACAATTTTTTTCCAGTATTCCCTAGTCTTCAGAGGAGAGCCAGTGAGTCTTAATGGTAATTGAGAATATACCCATGTACTTAGATACCTAACTATGAATCTGGGAAATGAAGCTTATCTTCAAAGTTAAGTTTTAATTTTTTTTAAATTTTAATCAAAGATCTGACCTATTTGTAACAGATAATTCCTCTAAATACTGGGAATGGCTCATCAAATATTGAAGCACAATATGTTTTAAAATTATTATTTTGGTAAAGAGTACTCCTGAGAAAACTAAGTGGAGAGTTAAAGAATAAAGTGAAGCTAAAATGAGTACAAAACTCATATACTCAGACTAGATTTTGGATTATTAAAGCTTAATGTATGCTTTCAAATGTATTTTTTGCCTTTACCATTTCTGTTTCTGCTCACTGTTTGTTCATTTTTCTCTAGTTAATTACAGTTGGTTTATTTAAAACAGGTGGCAATACTCTGGTTTTATATTAATCAGCCCAAGGTCAGGAACTGACTGTGTGTCCGCACTAGTATTAGCATTGAAACTGTGGTAACTTCAGAAGCTATATATAATATATGTATGTTTGTTTTCTGGTAATAATTCTGCTCTTACTTGCTATCTCTCAGGTGAAAAAAAGGAAGGTGAAATTCCATGCTGCTAATTGCAGTGGGGCATACACGAGTAAAAAGGGTCCTAGCACTACACACCTGAGGAGGGGCTCCAGAATAGCTAGTACCATTCATGGATTTGTATCAGACAGCTCTTTAAAACTAGTGTAAAGCTCAACAGCAGTTGTAAAGGAAAGAGAATTGTGAGTGGAGTTGGGAATGGAGAAGACAAGAAATAGGCAACATTTCTGTGCAGTGTGAAAATTCATCACATTCCCATGTGTTGGTGAAAACATGCAGTTTTGTTCTCTTCTCCTCAGATCAGAAATAGAAGGGGGATGCACACCTCAAGGTACAATGTTTATCAAGCATAGAGTGCATCTTCTGTACAGGGGAAATGAAACAGTCTCTAATTTCTCAGCTTGAAACAGAGATTCCAAGTCCCCTGGTCTTATGTCAGCTGGTGATTCAGGCTTGTAAAGTTCATCTCCCTGAACTTTGTGCAGCGTTACTGGATGCAAGCAGATTCTGTCTTTGGAAAACCATCACTGGTGTGATTCGGCTTCCAAACATATACAAAGAAGCCTCATTAAATCTCTCATAACTTACAGTATCTGTCAGATAAATCCTTGTTTTGCATGCATCTCCTTTACACAGGAAATGGGATGTTCAAAATTACAGTAAGCCATAAGTGATGCCCAGAACCTTGAAGCATTTGGTTTATACAAATTTATTGAGTTCTTCAAGTAGAATTTTGTGGCCATATAGTCAAGAAGATATTTACTAACAGAAGACAACAGAAGTGCATTGTGAAAGTTTTCAAGTGCTAGTCTTTGTTTCTTTCCCCATATGCATACTAATTCCTACATCTTAGAACAGGGTAAATTGCCCTAAGAGTCCTATCTAAATAAATAAATATTCAACAGCATACCATTTATTTTGACCACAATGCCAGAATTTATAAGCAAAATGCTTTTATACACTATGGGTAGCATTAACACAGAGATGGAAGGGAAATGTGAATAAATTGTTATTCACAGCCCAAAACATCACATTGCAGTTGCCAAGCACAGTTTGAACTACACAAAAAGTCTGTTTAGCATACCTTCACCATTAAGATATTAACAAAAATATATGCAGAGAAACCACTGACAGTGTAGATTCCATCTTCCCAAGTGCTCTGATTTTAAGTGTATGTCGGAAGAGGTTTTACAAGCACTGAATAATCTGGAGTTATATAAATACAATTTTTTTAAAGAAGAAGAATTTGAAATTGCAGCCCTTAATCCACAGACTTTTTGTATATGTCTTTTTGAAATATGCTGCAATAAATGATATGGTGTCTGTTTATGCATAAAGACTTTTATTTTTTCACTCTGTCTGCCTTTTTGTTTGATAAATCTTAAGGGGAAGAACAGGAGTCCCTCAGCAAGTTTTCATGATCAAACATCATTTTGAGTCTAACTCTGTTTAAAAAATAGTAAATCAGTTCACAATTCACACATAATTGCTTTTATTTAGGATAAAACACCTTAAAAATATTGAAATTTCTGCTTGTTTCTGCAGTGTTTTAAGGTCTCTTTTTAAATGGAAATGAAAGCATGGCAGAATCTGAGAACATTGTGCTTGTGTACCTAAAAATTGCTGTATCTAATAACATAACACCAAGCATCTTTTTTTACAGAACAGGCAGGAAAAGTGACAATCCTCATATAAGGCTTCCACACAAATGTCAAATACGATTCTGTTTTCACAAACTTGTCAGCATTTATTCAATTCCAATGTGTTATTTATTGGTTTGACTTCTTTATCTTTTCTTCAAGACTGCATTTGAAATAAGTTTTGAAAGATTTTCATGAGGACGTGTTAAAATGACTCAGGAATGTTCCAGGTAGTTTAGAAGAAGAAATTATGTTGAACTGAAAATGAGAGGATAGCACATGCTATTTAATATGCACAAGAGGGGTTTTAAGAGGGTGATCTCAGTGTCCTGTCTTTCGAAGTCAGTTACGAATCTTCAACAAATGCTCTTTTATAGAATGGAGAGCTTAAATACTGTGTTGTCTTTGGGTCCTGAGTGATACGTTACTCACAGCAGTGTATACTGGCTTTTCACTTCTGTTTTGTTCATTGATTTTCCTCTCAGTGTGAATAATTAACATCAGTGTGATTGAGGATTATTTTTTATAATATTTTTTTAACTGAAGTGAAAAATACTTCTGTGTATTTGAAAATATCATCTGAGGACTTCTTGAGTGACTCTGAGATGGCTGGGTAACATTTTACCAAGTCATAGGCACTGCACAAAACTAACTGTCGGTGTACATATTTTTTATACTCTAGAGATTTTTTCCCTTTTCTGTCTATAGCAATACTCCTCACTGCTGAGCTGTTAGAGAGCATGGCTAAAAAGGCTAAAGTGCAGCTAGGCAATTTCCCTTTGCTAATCAATACGATCTTCCTGTGAAGCTTCATCTGACTTTGTAATCAACAGGTGTAACATTAAAGCATGAGTCTTGTACCAAATCACAGATCTTTTTCTCTTGTTTTCCTTGACAGAATCATGAATAAACTGGCAGACCAGCAGGACCACATGATACCATGAAGAGAAGCTTACAGGTCCTCTATTGCCAACTGTTTAGTAAGTAAATATATATATATAAAATAAGAAATGAATCATTCAAATTTTTAAACAAGACAGTATTACTTATGATACACAGAATTCAGGAAGGTACTTTACCATGTGCCTTATACCTGGAGGAACCATCAGGAAGTTAAATTCTCTTGTTTACTGAGATATTTGGAGATGTATTAAAAAAGAAATTGTAGTGGCAGGTGATTCTGCAGAGTCTTTTACAAGGGTGAATGCGATTTGCTGTGCCTGGAGGCTGTGAACACTCTCAGATGAATGAGAAGTAGGAGCACAGGATGGTGACTGGAAGAATAATGCGACAACCTTACTGTAATCATGGCTTTTCTCTAGTTCTCTATGAACAAATGGGATCCATCTGACCAAGCACATCTGGTGGTGGTCTTTCAAAGAGATCTGAGAGTGAGGGAACAGAGCCCCGGACTCGCACAGCCCTAGATTCTCTGTCAGTTCCTGAGATGACTTGTTTCATTTTTCTTATTTTTAGAAGAGTCCATGCAGTGTGAAGGTCTAGCCAAAAGACTTTCAAAAAGGTGAAATTTAGATTGTGCAGATAAAGGCTGTCTCTCCTATCCACAGGCACAAAGCAAGATTTTAAGTGTTAGACAGTATCAACACTGTTAGGACATTTCTGCAGATCAACAACTTTCAGTGTCAACATCATAAGCAATAACATTCTCTTCAAAATTTTAGAGGATAAATAAAATGAGAAAAGGCAAAATATAAGTGTAATTACGGAAAGGATTTTACAGAGTTTTTTAGCTGTCTTTTCAATTCAGCAGAACTTCTGAATTCAGAGTATGTATCTTATTACACATTCTGTATGGATTTCTCTTATACTGTTCCAAGCAAAACAGAAACCAGAAAAACATGCTTTGCATAAATAGAGTGAACAATGCAAGAAATACTCCTTTTATGGCTGTATATGACAATTAATCTAACAGGTGTTTTGTAGACTTTTACAGAAATGCTGTTACCGTCATACGTTTGTTTTACGCACTGCTGTTAGGGTATGAAGTGAGAGATTTCTTTTATTTTGCTAGATTGGCTGCTTTTGCAATTCTAATATACAATATTTCCCGTGATGTAGCAGATAATCAGTTTTGTTTTCATGACATTGTAAGGGAGGCTCCAAAGTTGCACCCAAGATCATTCTGCTCTAATGAGCATACTCTGCATTGAACCTATCATAGTATTAGGTCTTTCTGAGATTGTTTGTTGCTGTGGTTTTTTTTTTAATATCAGGCTTCCCTGTTTGATGGCATTGCCCATTGCTATCCCTGCTGCTTTAAACTATATTTTCAGGCTAATAAATTGAAGATATAAAACAGAGGAATGCTGAGAATGAAGAGGAAAAGACTGAGCAAACTAAATATAAATGATTTAAATTCTTATTAAATCAGGTTTTTTTTCTTAGTTGCCCTGTAGGTGTGTAATTTAAACTTACTTTTTCCCCAGTTACCACAATACCTACAAACAATCTCAAGGGTGTGCACTTTGCAGCAAAGGGGAAAGAAATATTTCCTGTAACATTTATTTATGCTAAATGAAGTGCCTGCAGCATGGTCTTACCTATTCTATCTGCACAAGAGAGGAAAATTGCTACTACTGTACAGAAGGGGAAAAAAAACCACTTCTGAAAAAGGGTCAAAAGATCATATTTTACCTTAGCCTTATATACTGATGTCCTATGCCTTCCTTCCTCACCTCCAGCTGCAACAAGTGGGTCTGTGATGCTGCCTCTCTGATGTTGCATTTTCATCTTGCCTGGTATGGTATGAGCAACTAATTGAGACTTAGGCTTGTAGAGAGACGTGCCTGACGCATGTATTCTTACGCATCAAAAACTGGGACAGCTTGAACAAAGTGTTGGTGGTTTTTGTACAGTGATCAGCTGCAGAGGCAAAACCAAGTTGTGTGGGAAGAAGTAGTTCCATTCCAAACTAGTGCACTGTTATGAGACTTGCCACATCGGTGCTGAGTCCCAGTTGTTCCACTGAGCCAGTAGTGGCTATGCCCTTCTGTGTATTCCTTTCCACTTCTGTTCATTTGTACTGTTTTGAGCTGCGTGTCTATACAGTGAGACATTGGGATCCTCATATGCATGAGGACTGCTTGGCTTTGGGGTTCAAAGAGAAGGTTTATTTGATTTATAGACCAGTTGGAAATGTTAGTTGTATTTTTTAAAAATCAGGCCCATGTGTAAATAAGATTTGAAGACACTAAATGTAGCATCCATCCGTTTAGTGAATTCTGGATGAGTTATGTAATCAGTCTGTTGCCATCCGTATTCCCCTGCTGCGCTTTCCAAAAAAGAGCATATTCTATCCATTTAATGCTGATCAAGAATAGTATGTGAAAATGGCACTAGCAGCAGCTGCTCTTTTGAATATGGTTGTGGCTGGCTTGAATCTGATCCCAGTTGTCAAGACATAGACTTTGTGAAAATGGCAGCAGCGCATTTGGCCCAGGACAGGGGCTCTGGGCAATGCTGCTTTACCTCTCATCATTCATTATTTATGAATAAGTAATTAAACATGTGGTAGAACTTGAAGGAAGTGCTGCTTTCAAACTGTATCTTCAAAGTTACTGTTTAATCTGAAATCTCTGAGATATTAAAAGAAAAAAAAAGCACAAATAGATTAAACCAAAAATTTTGGAAGAGGTTTCTTAGTGAGAGCTCTTTGAAGTCAGTAGCTAGATTGAGTTGATGAGGACCAATTAAAGCAAAACATGTGTCCACAATTTGCTGCCATTTGTTCTAGGCACATCTTTATGGATGAAGTTTGTTGCCTCTATAATGATGAAGATGCAAATGCCTTTCCCATGAGGCTGAGCGATCTCCATTTTTTATAAAGACCTAATGTGATGATTTAAGCCCTACAGCATGAGCCTCAATATGTCTGCATTTTCTGTAATAAAACATGCACATTGTAATTTACCATGCATGCAGTGTTCACGGAGAGGATCCAAGTTTCATATAAACTAGAGAAAACATGGAGGAAGGTAACTGGTGAAGCCCCTGGCACACATGCCGTGCATGAGACTTTCTTCTTCAGATGTTCATTTTCCCGAGAAATGGAAGGACTTTTATTTTCTGTTTACTTACAGCACCGGTGTCTGTATGAGGACCTGTCACCATAGCATCTGGAAATAAATGCCAGCCTGAGTGTTTCTTCATGCCATTATCACTCTGTGCGTTCCCAAGCATCGCTCTTTCATCACCGAGGCCTGGCACAGTGCCCAGCAATATCAATAGAGAGAGCCTCCTGTGTGCAGACTCACAACTCTCGGTAGTGAGCTGAGCAAAAATGGCAGTGAGTGGCTGTGCCTTGTAACACAGGCTGTCACAAACCTTGCATCCCTTTGCTGTGGATGCAGCTATCCTTCTTCCCTTGAACCCGGCAGCCTCGCTGTCATTCTGTTACATTTCTTGTGGGGAAGTTCACTTTGCAGGAAGGGTTTGCACAAAGGCTAACTCCAGTCCAGGGGCACTGATAGCTGAGAAACAATGTGAGTGTGTCAAATTCCTGTGGAAGTGAACACCCAATTCACCGTGCCTTCTGAGAGGTGCTGGGCACCGTTGTCCCCTAGTGACTATTGCCTCTTACGGGAGGCAGCAGCATTACTCCTGTTCTGTTGCTGAGTAGTGTCTGTGAATAACTGCATGGCTTTAATAAGATGGCACGCACTGATGCTTGTTAACAAGTGGGGAAGCATGGTAACAGCACAAAAAAAGACTATGGCCAGAAGCAGGGGAATAACCTGTTCTCTGCCTATAGTAGATAAGGCATGAAGAAATGGATTTATAAAGCAGCAGGGAACTTATCATTAGGCATCAGGCCGAAGTGCTGCAGCAGGTAGGGCACTGAGAGGCTGGAGCAGGCTGGTCAGGAGGGTGTTAGAGGCTCTGCTGCCGAAGCACCTACTGGAAAAAACCATCTCTCAGGGGGGACAGGGGTCATCAAGATGATTTCAAAAGCTCCCATCATCCTCTGACCCTGTGACCATGTGGATATTCCAGGTACTGTGTCCTCAGTGTAAATGAGCCTGCTTGCGTCGGCAAAGCTCTATCAGTTTGCACGAGCCATGTATAATTAATCCGTGTGATAGGAACATATGGCTGACGTATGCTTAAAGATGACGGGGATCACTTGATGCAGACTGGGAGAGAATCTCTTTCTATCATTCATGGGGATTTGCAGAGAGAAAAGAAAACAGTATTTTGTAGTGCTCTGCTAGACTGGTAGGTGATAGCTTAAGCAAAGAGAGCAGCGGGGGAGTGGTTATCTAGCAAGAGAGTCCATCTGTTTTGCTTAAAAATTAGAAAGGTAAACAGCCTCTGGGTATGCAGTGTTTGGTGTACAAAGCTTTTTGGGATGCTCACTGGGTTGCAGCATTTGTATCGGTGAGTCACATGGCTTGGTAACAGGCTGCCCATCGGGCGGCACACAGCTAGCAGTACATCTACATGTTCTTTTCCCACCATTCAATTAAGGGTTGGTGCTTCTGTTCCTTAACAAAACTTTGCCTTCTTGAAAGAAGCTGCTGCTTTCCATTTCCTTTCTGAGATCCTTTCCTGGAAAACAGATCTTTTAAAGAGAGCTTTAAAGCCAAACTAACACTCCTTATAAAGAAGGCAAATGGAATATGTTTTCTTATCAGATGTAGGCTCCAGCGCCCTTGATGTGCCCCTTGGTGGGATTTCAGCTGCACACACATAAGGCAGCATGTCCCTGCTCACTGGCTGCATAAGCACAGCTCTCTCAATCAGATGGCTCTTGTAATTCTAAACCGGAGATTGCTCCCAAGAACAATCTGCAATGTTTATTTTAAATTTGCTGATTCCATGAACTGTCTTGTCCTTAAATACATAACATTTGGGTCACATTTCACAGGATACACAATCTCATTGAAGAGTCTGAGGCACATGTGGTGAGGGTGGAGGGATGTTCTGCCTTGTTCTGCCTAGAGCAGGTACAGATTTAGGACAAAGGGACCCTCCTGAGCAACTGACGCATTGTGAAAACTTCTCCACTGCTCTTGCAAATTTGGTGAAACACAGAAAGATGATAGAATAATTAGGGTTAGAAAAGACCAGTAAGATCATCAAGTCCAACCATCAGTTCACCACAGCCATGTGGAACAGGCCTGGGGCTATAGAATTCAGGTCATGGCTTGAGTCCTTCACACTGAATTTGGGATAAAAAGCCAGCAAACAGTTATTATGTTTGCTCATTCTATTGGCAGACAAGGAATTCATTCTTTTGCACATATCATTTGATAGTCTGATTATGTTCTTGGCATTAAGTACCTTCATTTATATGCTTATACTGGCACTGTTTGTGTTAGAACCCTGTAGATTTTTGAAAATTAATGAGAACATGCATAACTTCCCAGTGTTTGTATGCGTCAAGCGTGCACGTTGGTTGTGGGACATTATAGTAACGGTGTCCATGACCATTATGCTAGAAGACCATCAGATATTAAATGCATATGCATAAAGTGGTTGTTTACCCAAGCTGTAAAAGGCTCCAAGGATTTGGTTTTAAAATTCCTTTCACCCTTGTTAAAGAAATTATTTGATAGATCAAAAAAAGAATCTGTAATATTCTTTATATCCTGTGTTGTGAATTATTTGTGTTTTGGACCTGGAGCTATCTCCATTATAACACAATGTATCTGTCTAAGCTTCTGTTTTAGATTCATTATTGTTTGCCTGAAGCCTTGAGAGAAGCTTTAAAGGGAGAGTGAATAGGCAGGAGTACAAATTTGACTTTTCCCTTTTTTCCTTTTCAAAATTCTGTTCAGCTGTCTCTCAGAGAAATGAAACTTCAGGAACAAAGACTTAGCAGCTTGTGCAAATTCTGTGTGTATCTCTGAGACTCAGCATCAAGTCGGTGGGGGAAGGAAACGTTACTGATACGCGGACAGCTGCCTAGTGACCATGAAATAGTAGTCCTATTGAGTTCAGTGGCAAAACTCCCTCTGACTTTAGCAGGGTCGAGATTTTATTTCTGGCTTCCATGTCACCAGCTTGGCTTAATGTTGCATTATAAACCAGAAACATCCTGTCAGACACTTATTTCCTTCCCCAAAGCCTTCTTTTCTTGCTGTCTGTCTAGGAGACATTAGTATGTTTTTGACAACACTGCAATCAAGCCATAATCTGGCAAATACAGTTGAATATGTAAATAGTGCTCTTAGCACTGGGCAGGCTACTCCTACAGCAGCACAAGCCATACGCTTGTATCTCTGTTGGAATGTGTTCCAATAATTTGACATCCAAAAATTTGTATGGTAGCACACACACTGCTGTCTAATGTCCATGAATAATCCAGTGCTTGTGACAGCGTTCCTGCAAGAAGGAAGGAAAAATGACTAACTGTTAGGTACTTAATAAACATTGCTATCTGACATTCCCCTATGTGTGAACTGCTATGCACATGGGCATGTATTACTGACATCAGTAATACTGTGATAATTATACCACCATGTTTAGAAATGTTATGTTAGAAGTGGCTTTGACTTTTTGCAAAGCCTTTGGATGCTTCCCCTTCTACCCACCCCTCAGCACTTTTTGAACGAGGAAGTTCTAACTCTAGAGGTTATGCTAGCTTTGATCACTTGTGGATGCCCATGGTAGCTTATTGCAAGCTGTGTAAATAATTTAGAAGAAATACATATAAAACCAGCATCCAAAGAGCATGGCATCATGTAATGGGTATTATCCTTGACACATCTCTAAGTACCATACATACAAATGTCCTGTTCAATTCTATGGTAGATCTCCAAAGAACTTGAGCCCATGTCCTGGTCTAGAGGGAGGTGTCCCTGCCTATAGCAGCAGAGTTGGAACTAGATGATCTTAAAAGTCCCTTCCAACCCAAACCATTCTATGGTTCTATTTCAAAATTTAAGCACATTCAACTCAATGAAAGACTTCAAAACTCCCCCTGCAAAAAAAAAAAAAAAAAACAAAAAACAAAAAACAACAAAAAAAAACACTTGCAGAAACATCATTTAAGTTAGTCTTTGGACTAAATCCACTTGATTGTCAAAGCAGCCAATGTGGCTGGTCTTTATTTTGAAGACAAACATCTCCAAAACTTCCTTGACAAATCAGGATCTATACATAACTGGTATGAATGTATCTTTTCATGTACATTATCATTGTAAACTACATATATCCTCCAAAGTCTGAAGTTTCAAGGGCAGGATTTGCTCCTAAGGTCAGCAAAAAGCACAGAGCACCATTTTGCATGGCTCTGGAGCCACATGAATTTTTCCCTACTTTATTCTTGGAAAAAAAAATTATTTCTCACAAAAGGTATTTCAAAAGTGACCTTGGAAAGAAAAATACTCTACCCTTCTGTAGTGGAAAAGCTAAGTCATGACTTGAGTCAGTTATTGAGCACCTGGTGGGAAGGCAGGGCCAACCCAGGGGAGCTCAGGTGTAAGCAGTGCACCTGAGTGACTGGAAGGGGTGGAGCCAGGATCCACACCTTCCCAGATCTCATTTAAGGGTTGGTAATGGAGGTGAGGGTATCTCATCTGGAGATCCCTGTGTACTTGAGGATGTTACAGGCCTTCTGAAGGTAAGCAGTTTCTTTCTCTTATTTCTATGTTTACTGCTATCATGTCTAAGCTGATCTTTCACTTGGTGTGGCCTAAGACTTTGCCATCTTGTTATGCTTTCTATTGCATGACACCTTCTTAAAGTAACTTAAAATTCTTGCTCTGTTAGGTTCCAAAAAAGCTCTGGAATTTGAAGGAAAGCGTATAGCACCTCACATCCCCTCACCTAGAGAAAGCAAGGGAGCTGCAAACCTAATGCCAGGTTTCCTAGGGATGGAGGAGTCTGGTGCATACGTTGGTTGTTGTGCCAATGCGACGTGTGCCTGGGCACCAGCACCAAGGAGGAAACCCACAGCATTGCCCTAGTTCTTAAAGGAATGGTGCTGTATGGTTCCACCAGCTTTCCCATTGCTGTGCTTTTCTTCTGTACTGTGATGATGATGTGGGTTCTCCAAGCTACTTTTTTCACCTGAAATGAGGCTTCTGTCTTATCTAGTGACAAGAGCAAGATTTTTGGACTGGGTTTGCCAAATCAGCAAATGCTTAATAACTCAGCAGACCAATCAGTGAGTTTTGTTGAGTACTGAAGCAGGTTAACCATGCATTAATCTGCATGTTATCCTAAGTAGGATAGCAGGTAAGTGTGAAACTTTTGCAGGTGCATTTAAAAATGCAGTGGGCGTGTCACTTTGATATGGCGCACCAAGATACCTTGGAAAATCTGATCCCTTTTCTTCTAATGCAAGGGAACAGATTTTGTTTCAAAGCTGCGTAATACTCTTCAGAACTTAACATGTCTTATTACTTCAGAGCCGATAAATAATAATTGGGGCTTTGCAAAACCAAGAGTTAAAAAGGAAAATTAGAAAAAGGAACACTGAATCAAGTGCTCATTTGCAGTTCCTTGAAGTGATAATAAATACTTCTTGCTTCGTACTTTTAAAAAGTCACAGCACTGTGCAGACACTAAGGTTCCAGTGAAAATATGAAATTAATTGAAGTCTCCAGTTTGAAATGTTACAGCTAATGACTTGATACGTGTCGTGCTGTAGGAGAAGTGTTCTGTCCTTTCTTTACGTTCCCATGTGCATTTGGTACGCAAGGGCTCCTCTTGGCTGTTCATGCTGCCACGCAGCTTGCCATGGTCAGAGCAGCTTTAACAAGATATTGCTCACTAATTCTGCGATAACACAAACTCCAGCTTTTTGGATAAGATAGGGACAAGGTGTCCTTCTTGTATCCTGTCAATAAGGGGGTCATCAGGGAAGAAAGCAACTGAGGCATGGTGAGGCAACTGGATATTCTTGTTGCAGATAAGTTTATTTTGTATACTAAAACATTTGTGCGGATCTAATTTATTGGGAGCATATTCTGTATTAGCTACACATTTATTCTTGCTCTGTATTGATGGTGCATGTAGATACCTTTCAAACAACTGCCATTATCAGTAGAAGTGCATGTCTAGTCTTGTCAGAGGCAAAAGCATGCTCAGTATAGAAAGCCAAAGTACTGCTTACATGGAAGTGTTCAGACAATACAACAGACTGTGATCTTAGTCTACTGAGAGAAAGGGAGCAAGCAATACCTGGGACTGTTGGTCTGATAGCTTGATAAACAGCGTCATCAGTAGTTATGAGGTATTGAAGTAGAACTTTAAAGGAGTTGAAAATGTGGGCGCTTCTACAAGACCTCACATCATTCCTGTTGTTGCATTCAGAGTGAACAATGGTGTACTAGTGACAGCACCTGTGTTAACTGCAGGGAAAGCAGCATAACTACTGGCTAGATTTGAAGTCCAATTTGTAAGTCACTGGGCTTTGCTGCTGCTGGAATTCCTCTGCAGCCAACCTGTGAGAATATCTCAGTACTGTAGCATGAAGCTTCTAATTCTTTGTACACTTGAAAAAGACATAGCTTCTTGAAGTTTGCAAACCATGAGAAGGAAAATGATGATTTTGCAGTATGGTCAAAAGCATTAGCTATCACCCTCTCCTGCAGAGGCTCACAAATTCATTGTGATATCACAGCTTCCAACTGCTGAAGGCATTAACAATTAGCATACAGACACCACAATTAAGATGTCAAGGAATGGAGAAAAAGTAAGATAGCAAACAATGTAAGTACCTGGTAAATGGACAGCAGTAAGTGTATGCTTGTAGGGCAAAGCACTTCTGTTTGCATAGAGAGAGTTAATTCAGAGCCTTAAAGCACAGCACACAGAGAAGGAAAATGTTTTAAAACCCCATGATCTTTTGGCCTTGTCTTGGAGAGAATGGAGCAATTATCTTCCACTTTGTCTTCTCCTTCAGTAGTGGCAGTACTGCTTTCTTACAGCAAACTAGCCATTTCATGTAGTTCAAAGCTGTTTTATTCTGCCATTTCAGGAAGAGCTGTTTTTCCTATCGAGGCCCTGTATGAGAGCCTCACGTCAAATCCCTACCCCGGGACCTGCTTCTCACACTGAGGTTGTGAAGCATAAAGTTAATCACATTACAGTCTGTTCTGTGCAGAAGTGCACTGACAGTTATTGAGGATGAAGCCTGTGCCGGAGAGAGATGGGAGTTACCTCTGCCAGACAGAACAGGGAGAGAACGCTTGGTGCTTAGGGGTGGAGAGCATGCTGAGACTGATTCCCTGGAGTGGACAAGGAGGGTGCCCAGGAATGGAGAAGTTGTTGTGGCTTAATAGGAATAGACACTAGCAGCTTTGTTTAGGCAGAGTAATCTCGTAAAGAGAGATCATCTACAAGATAGGGTAACAGACCCTGGACCTCAGCTGTGTGTTTTGCAGTGCATCTTTCCTGACCCCTGGGACATATATGCCTAGGGCTATTACTGGCTAAATCACTACAAAGCAAAATGTGGCTGATAAAGAATCAGATGTAGATCCTCGGGCTTCTGAACTAGAGATTGATGGACAAGAGACACCACAAGACAGAGTGTTTAGTGTACATCTTCCAAGGAAGGGCTACTACAGAAAAAGGAAAGTCCCCTCCCGTGGTAGTTTACAGAACTTGTGGAAAACATGGGGTGAGTGGTACAGTGCACATGGAGTTGCTCTGGTTTCAGAAATGTTTCAGAAAATAAAGGTTTTCTGAGGCAAATCTCTTGGTCTGAAACATTGCTGGGATCATCTCCTAACCTTCCTTACCACTGACCTTCTCTGGATTATCAGGCACATGTCTTCACTGGTGTCTTCCAGTATGGGAAATGCCCTTCTTTCTTGTGAAAGATGATGATGCCCTTTTGTGACTCCATATGGGTCTTTGCAGCCTCGAGAATGTCACTGTTTCCAGCATGTGGCTTCATGTAAGACAGGCAGCAGGGAGAGCTGTGGGGATGCTGTAGCACCAAGCTCAAACTGGGACATCCAGTTAGATATGCTTTACTGCTACCAGAGAAAAATGCATTTTCCACAGTGGTTTTTAATGGTTTATCAAAACGTTCAGCGTTGTTCCTCTGTTTCATAGGCTCTGCTGTGACCCAGCGCTGCATGGCATGGTTCAGCATGGAAGCTTGTGCTTCTCTGGACTCAGAGCTGGCTGTGCTCCAGAGCAGCCCCATCGCACAAAGAAGAACAGCTTGAGGGTTACTTTCAATTACCATAAATCGCTAAAGGCTCAAAATATGTTGTAAAGCTGGTGTGTGTTGTTAAGCCTCAAAATATGTTCCCTTTTTCTTCCTTTTTTCTCTTTGCTGACTATGGGGGAGAAAAGGCTTAGAGTCCATTTTTTAATTCTCAGAGGAGTAACGTTCCTAATGCAGCTGCAAAGAGCAGGGCCTAGTTTGCCTCCTAATACCAAGGAGCGCCTGGGCTGTTGTTCTTGTCACTACATTTCTTGGTATCTCCTCCTTCTACTTGTCTCACCTTTTCAACCATGAGTGTTTTGGGTTAGGGTTTGACAGTATTTGGATGTGTTGTGTAGTACCGACCATATAGTTGGCTCTTAGTTAGTAATTATAACAGTTAATCAGAAATACCATATGGCTAAAAATATTGTAACACGGAAAAGAATTGTTGGTCATTTATTCTTTGTGCTTTTGAGCATGAGCCTCATTTAAGCCAATTATTTTTCTATTACCAGACATTGATTATGCCATCCTTCTGGTTTTATTTTTAGAAGTATTCAGATTATTACAGAAAGTGTGAAAAATGAATGAAGAAAAGAAATCTGTCTCCTAGTATTTGTCTTTTAAAATTAAATTTCCTGGTTGAGTTATCCAGTGTTTAGTCCTCAAAGGGATTTGTCCCCTTCAGGGACCCTTCTCTGCACCCTCAGGTGTCTGCTGCTGGAGGATGGGAGCTGAATCCAAACGAATTCATTAATCTAAATACTCATTTGGAAATCAGTGTTTGTTTGTGATGTTACCAGCACCTCTCCTAACACATGTAATCATAAATGTGAGATAAGTGGAGTAGAGACACATTCTCAAATGAATTTGCAAGTCATATTCTGTGTTTCAGACAATGCAGCAGCAAAGTTGTGACAGACTCCCTCTTACGCTCTCTTGGGGACTGGGAAATCTCAGAGCTCAGTGTTTCACAGCCTAGCAGAGGTGATGATTTTCAGTGTGGCATGGACAAGTGTAAAGCTTCTTTTTGTCCAGTGGATTGAGGGATTCAAGCTTAGATGCTTGGAGAAAAAGAGATCACACACAGTCCTGCCATATCTCCAGACTGCATATTGTATGTATGTCCCGCTTTTTGGACTGGAGGCACGTTGTCACTGGCCGTGACAGGGCTTTCTGTTCCTGTTCAGTAGCTGTGTTGATAGGAATGGCGTGTTTTCGCTGGACCATGGGCTAGGTAAGGATGCACTTCTGCGTGTTGCTCTGAGCAGTGTTACTCACAAAGGAATGAAACTCAGCCCAATCATTTGGCTCTGCTAGGTGCTTAAATCTCAAAAGTGGTATTTACAATTGGTTTTTAAAGTAATGTGTGAGCTTACAGAGGTGTATTTCTGCAAAGGTTAGTTGGGAGTAGAATAGGATGTTTATCACTATGTGGTATGTCCATTTCACATACAATTTTGGGAGAAATAATTCAGAGATGTTTCAAATATTTCATTATGATCATATGCTTGAATTTACTTCCAGGAAGGTATGCTCATGAACATTAATATAAATGGAAACATATCTGCCTTTATACCAGATATTTTTATTACTAAGAAGACCAAGTAAGAAATAGTGGAAAACTTTGACTACGGAGTGCTATGACAAGAAGCGAAGATGAATAATAAGGTAGTAAGAAGGATCACAGACTGTTCATCCAGGCTGATTTTTTACCAGGCAGAGAGCTTTTGGAGGCTACAGCATAGCATGAAGAATTTATTGAGGTGATTTATCCACAGTGCTTGTGAATACATTACACCCATACTCTAACTCAACTAGTATAGAGCGGGGTCTCAATAGCTACGAATGTATTGCTTTCCAAAGTAACATTAATAATACATTTTTGCATAGTTCCAACATCCTTCATGTTCATGGATTATGTACACTACAAGCATAACTCTAAAACATGCAGTAAATCTTTTGCTGTTGTAACAAACAAATCTGGAAAAAATATTAATAAAAAGATTTTCAAAAATGACATTTCGTAAAAAGCTCAGTCAGCCTTGCTGCTGCTGAGAGTCCCTGACAACCAGAAGGGGAAACCTATGTATGAGAGACTTCTGAAAAACGAAGAGGGAAAATGGCCTATTTTGCTTTTGCCTGTGGCACTGTCTCTCATTTTGGAGACTTCCATCATGGGTGTACTTTGTAGAAAAGACAGATGGAGAAAAGCAAGCTAAAAAAGATAGCAGAGGCAGCATTGCTTCATGTTCAGTGCACTGCTTTTCCCCTGGACCTACCAGTTCTTGTGCAATGAGGGGAGCAAAAAATTTCCTTGGTAGAGGGCAAATCAAGAACTTGTTTTTTTTTTCTCAGTTATGGGGCCAGTGAGAATTGGTTCTCTCATCTTCACAATGCCAGGCAGCTCTTTCTGAGAGATTGTCCAAATGCTCATTGAACTCCAGAAGTTGGGGCCATACCCACCACCCTCTGGTACAGACCCTTTCCCCGACTCCCACCTGCCCCTCCCCTGACACAGCTCCATGTCATTCCCTCAGGCCCTGTCGCTGTCACAGAGAGCAGAGCTCTGCGATGCCCCTCCACTCGCTATGAGGAGCTGCAGCTGCCATGAGGCCTCCCCTCAGCTCCTCTGCGCTGAGCAAACCTCAGCTGCTCCTCGCATGCCTTGCCCTCCATACCCTTCCTCATCTTTGTAGCCCTCCTTTGGGTGCTCTTCAGCTGATGCTTGAATCCTGACTAGCTGTACAGGTCCATGTTTTTTGTAGCGTAGAATCTCTGGCCCGAGATACTTCAGAAAAAAGAAGTAACTCCTTTATAGCCAACAAAGGAAGTCATAGCCACCCTAGAATTTCTTATTGCAGCATTTCTGGGTGCATTTTCCAAAGTGCAGAGGGTTTGGCAGTTGTCTGTTGCAGCTGGAAGGCTCTTCTGAAATCCTACCACCTGATTGCTCTCAGATCAGCATGATTCCCTGCACGTCTACTCTGCAGTAAGAAAGAAAATGAAGTCATTCCATGAGACTAGTCATCTGTGGCTGCTTTTTCATTCACGACAAAGCAGAACATATTTTGTACAATGCATCTGTGCAAGAGTAGGAAACAAGCATGAATTTGGCAGTGAGAAGTTTTTCCCTTTACAAAGTTATTAGCTCCAACGGTTTCAGCTTGACAGCTCTGAAATGCACTAGGCAATAAACCGGGAGCTTCTCAGGTTTGGAAAATGTAAAACTATGGTAGTTCTGGGCTGAGTTATGGCAGGAAACTGGGAGCCTCTGGTAAATCTCTAAAGTTCATTTACATGCTTAGGTTTGCTTTTCTGCATAAGCCAATATGCATTAGTGCAACATGCAGTATTTTTATGCAGAAAGGTAGAATGCCAATAGTATTATACTTGATGTTATATAAGGTCAAAAATGCATTATTTATAATGCGTATTCCCGCTTTAAGACCCCGTTAATTTCAGTAAATTGCAGAGTTTTGTTTGAAGGACAAGTTCTTTAATGAAGACATAAATCACCAGTCATAAGCACCTCTTTTGCAATTTTCATATATAAAATCGCCAACTATATTAGAGATTCCCTGATACAATTCATATTGTTTTTCCTCACTGTTGAGAAATGATTGGTTTGGAAGGAGGGGACTGGGGAAGCAATGTTCCTCCCACTGTAAGCAAAGATCAGGATCATGACCACCTGAGGAACCTGAGCAAGTGTATGGGTCTAGTCTATCCATAAGTCTGTGGGTCCTGATGAGGTGCATCCTAGAGTCCTGAGTGAACTGGCTGACTGCCAAGCCACTCCTGATGATATTTGAAAATTCATGGCAGTCAGGTGAAGTCCTTGGTGACTGGAAAAAAGGCAATATCACACCCATTTTTAAGAAGGGTAAAGAGGATGACCCTGGGAACTACCAGCTTGTCAGTCTCACCTCTGTGCCGGGGAAGATCATGGAGCAGATCCTCCTGGAAGCTATGCTAAGGCACGTGGAAGACAGGGAGCTGATACAGGAGAACCAGCGTGGCTTCACCAAGGGAAAATCCAGCTTGACCAACCTAGTAGCCTTCTATGATGGTGTAACTGCATCAATGGATAAGGGAAGAGCCATTGATATGATCTAACTGGACTTCAGTAAGACCTTCGACACAGTACCCCACAACATCCTTCTCTCCAAATTGGAAGGATATGGATTTAATGAGTAGTCTGTTCAATGGATGAAGAGCTGGCTGCAGGATCAAATTCAGAGAGTAATGGTCAATGGCTGAATGTCTGGAAGGAGATCAGTGACAAGTGGTGTCCCCCAGGGGTTAATGCTGGCACCAATACTCTTCAATATTTTCATCAATGATATTGACAGTGGCATGGAGTGGACCCTCAGCAAGTTTGTGGATTATGCCAACTGTGGGGTGCTGCCAACACACCTGAGGGATGGGATGCCATCTGGAGGGACCTAGACAGGCTTGAGCAGTGGGCCCAGGACAATCTCATGAGGTGTAACAAATCCAAGTGCAAGGTCTTGCACCTTGGTCAAGGCATTCTCCACTACCAATACAAGCTGGGGGTGAAAGGATTGAGCACAGCCCGGCCAAAGGCGATGTGGGGGTACTGGTGGATGGGAAGCTGGACATGAGGCAGGAGCGTGCCCTCACAGCCCAGAAAGTCAACCGTATCCTGGGCTGCATCAAAAGAAGCACAGCCAGCAGGATGAGGGAGGTGATCCAGAGGGAGGTGACCCCTCTGTTCTGCGCTCGTGAGGCCTCACCTGGAGTACTGCATCCAGATGTGGAGTCCTCAGTACAGGAGAGACATGGACCTGTTGGAGCATGTCTAGAGGAGGGCCACAGAAATGATCCAAGGAATGGAACACCTCTCCTGCAAGGACAGGCTGAGAGCTGAGGCTGTTCAGCCTGGAGAAGGGAAGGCTGCGAGGTGACTTGAGAGCAGCCTTTCAGTATCTAAAGGGGAGCTGCAGGAAAGAAGGGGACAGGCTTTTTAGTAGGGTCTGTTGTGACGGCGCAAGGGGAAATGATTTCAGACTAAAAGAGGGGAGATTCTGGCTGGGTATAAGGAAAAAGTCTTTCACAGTAAGGGTGGTGAGGCAGTGGAACAGGTTGCCCAGAGATGTGGTGGAAGCCCTGTCCCTCGAGACATTCAAGGTCAGGCTGGACCAGACTCTGAGCACCTTGATCTAGCTGTGGGTGTCCCTGTTCATTGCAGGGCAGTTGGACTGGATGACCTTTAAAGGTCCCTTCCAACTCTGAGAATTCTGTGATTCAATGTATTTTCCATGACAAGTCTGGGGCTTTTCATTTCTATTAAACTGTAAGGATTATAGATTAGGAATTGTATGTATCCAGAGGAAGACAGGTACCTCATATTTTACTGAATTTGGCACGCATGCTAGTACTTTAAAATAATAACTTGTTTTTATTCCAGTACTTAATTCCTTTGTCCATTGTTCAGCATAAGAAAATACTTGCATTAAGCTCATTTACTACCCTATGGTGCATTCATCAGGCACTGTGGATTATTAAGGTATTGCCCCTAAGGCAAGTTTGCACATGAATTGTGTCAATCTTGTCCTTTGTTCCCTTTCTCCATCCCAGTTTTAATTTGTGGAGGACCTTGGCACTGCTGCTTAACACTGGAATGTGGTAAGATTTTTTAACTGGAAAAAGAGAGTTGCATAGCTTTGCCCATAACTCATTCAGGAGATGCCCATCAGCAAGGATCACAACATGGAAGCAGTCATTAGTGAATGTGCAGTTGGGACAGCATTCTTGTTATGGCAGTGGCATTTCAGTATTCCTGTTTCCAGCCCAGAAGCCTCTACAGACCCCAGCAAGGACCAGGAAGCCACTGTACTGATGTTCTACAAACATAAAGCTGATGGTATCTGCAAGTGCACTATATACTCTCTGCAGTTCTGCTGTCTTGTGGATAAAATGTATTGCAGTGACTGATTTGACAAGAACACCACAGAACTTCTCAAGTACTTTGTGAGGAGACCCTGAAGTTTCCTGTATCTCCTGTAGCGTTCCCAGTGAGGCAGAGACTAATCAGTGTTGCAGATAGCTAGTATTCAGCCCATGCCACAGCTGGGAGTTGATGTGAAGAAGAGACCTTGGAAATGTATGCCTGCCTGCTGTGTGTCTACAATATTCCCATTTGCAGCCTTCTAGCTATTTATTCAGCTTTAAACTGAACTGTATTTGTGATGACTCCTTTCTACAGCCAGTTCCTTTGATGGTGAGAAGTAGTGGAACTCTTTTCTGTTTTGTTTTTATAAAGGAGCTTTGCTAAGCTCTAATCCAGTATGCTAAAAGCACCCTTGGGCTGTTTTTAAAGTATATTCAGACCGGAATGCTCTAACATGCTGCTGGCACTGATGGAGCACCTGCAGTTTTCATTCTTTAATTGTATTTAATTGAATTTCAGCAAGAATTAATCAGACTGTAAAGGGAATGCTGCAAAATTTAGGTAGAATTGTGGCTACCGAAGGTGCTTCCCTTTTCTCTATGATAGTGTCTACGCTTGCGTTCACTGAATTTAATGCTTAGCCTGAAAGAATGAATGGAAGCTCCAGCTCAAGAGAAAATCCGGAATATTCAAGGAAGGAAAAAAAAACGGTTCTGAGCTTCTCTTCTCTGAAAATTATCATTACAACTGAAATAGAAATCATTAACACACTTTGGTAAGAAGCAGCTCAGTAATTGCGAGTCAACTGGTAAAGTAACATTATGTGTAATGGGAATGTGAAAGCATAGGAAGTGATTACTTTTTTGTGCTATTTAGGAATTATTTCACACAAGTGAATAGAGGATGCAAGAACGTGAAAACATGGTGCATTTAGTCTGTAAAAAAGAAGAAAGTCCTCACCCAGAGGAAACCATGGGGTCTCTGGTGCTCTGTGTAATACTTAGAGTTTCCTTCTGAACTTTTACTTTCCGGTGCATGAGCAGCTGGATATCAAATTTGTGGTAACATAGACATGGACTCCGTTGCTAGAGCAGGACGAAGACCCTTTATTGTACGTGCTTACAACCTTTTATACCCACGTAACAACCCCTTGGTCACATGTCCCAAAGTCTTTCATTAGTCACAATGGGGGGTTGGTCTTTGTTTTCCTACACAAATTGTTTCATTGCTGTAAGGAACAAATATAATAGTTTTTTATAAATGCTTTCAGAGGGTATAAGGATTAAATTCTACCTATATTTCTAGTAGAGTAAATCCAAATTCATACTGCTGTATTATGTTAGTATAGAAATGATACAATTATGACAGATGTGGACTAATTAGTTATGTGAGCTGTTACTGCCTTTCTTGTGTCCTTCTGTTGAGGTTCATGTAAGGGTTCATGTTTCAATCCCTTTATTTTTTATCATGTTCAATGTATACAGTATATTCAGTAAGCCACAATTTCCAGGTACTTATTGTTTTATTCTTCTGTCGCAATTATAAACTTGTGACATATCTGCAGTGCAAAAAAAAAACCCTGGATTTGTTGCTTTGATTCAGACAACAGTAAAGACAAAGCAGATTTTAATTCAAGTTAGGGCTTGCTCAGATAAAGCTCATCTTTTTGGCACAGCTTTACTGCAATTAGTATAAGACTCATACTGTATTGCAAACACACTGATTTTGCGTAGAGTGTTTATTTGCGAAATTTCAAGTTAGAAGATGTCCATTAAAACATCATCTTAAGGATGTTCCTCCTGTGTTCCACGTTAGTGTAGTTGCAGAGAAGCATGTATGGAAAGACTGTGCAAGTCCTCTTTCACATGCATCTACTCGTATAAACGACCAACTGAAATCACTCTACTTTATTTTTTCTCTGCTTGCTTTCTTGCTTTCTTTTCTTGTCAACTGCTTCCTTGTTGCGCTGTCCTTTAAATTTGTCAGTTTGCAGTAATGTTCAGTACTAAACAGTTCTCCAAGCTGGTTGATGTCACGTGAGACAGAGACACCAATAGTGAACATTTGGCAGGGGCAGGATGCTTCATAAGAAAACGATCCCCTAAAGTATACCAATTTTGCAGCCAAAGCATGGTGCCCTGCCCAAGGAGGAACCTTGAGTGGAGTGACAGATGGATGCCTCTGGTTGACTTCCCTGCAGGTGCAGGAGGAGCAGATGGCAGACACGGTAATGCCCAGCCATATGGTTGTAGATACCTTTGCCCCCTCAGCATGGCTGTGAGTAGTACAAAGGCTATGGTCTTGAGAGTTACAGTGCCATGGTACAATGTGCTTATCTTAGCAGAGGAAAAGAAAAAAAAAACAAACAAACAGCAAAACCTCTCTACTGTACGGTGCACCACAGATTCATCTGTGGTAGTTCAGACACAGGCATAGTTGTGAAAAATTTCAAGATAATGATGCTGTGTGTTATTTCTTCTTCTGAAGCTCTCACAGAGTTCTGTGCAGAGAAATCGAACAACTTCTAGCTCATTGGTGAGATCCAGAAATGGAGAGCCCTTAACTGCTTCTGTGCTTGGTGTCCTGTGTTTGTCATAGGTAGAAATAAGAGTGTAACCAGGTGCACAGTTTCACAGGTGGGAAGCCAAATTATGCCAGGAAGAAGCTCAAGGCTTACTTGAAGACCTCCAGCAAATCACTGGCAGAGCAAAATTGAGTTGCCAGCTCCAGATGCCCTGCTAGCCCCCAGAGGGCAATCTGGCTGTGCACTGCAACATTGCCATGCCCTGAAATGCATGGCGTGTAGACATCCCTGACCTGAGGGTGCTCAGAGCATCAGTGCTTCAAGCATCTGTTTCTGGATGGGAATCTTCATTGCTTATGAGCATCAGCCCTGAGCACAGAAAGGTTGCTAGAGTAAGGTTTACAACTGGACGTTGGAATCTTATTGTAGAAATATCTGAAGAATGTTTTTTTTCCTGTGCAATTCCTGGTTATTGTCTGG
Organism: Numida meleagris; assembly: GCF_002078875.1. Classification (NCBI taxonomy): domain Eukaryota; kingdom Metazoa; phylum Chordata; class Aves; order Galliformes; family Numididae; genus Numida; species Numida meleagris. The sequence goes on from NC_034410.1 coordinate 42,577,729, forward strand.
TTTTGGTGAACATGGACCCAAGTTTTGAAATTTTGCCTCAAAGCACTTTATTTTCCTCCTTGACTGGACTTAGTTTAGATGATGGCTTCATCAAAGCAGAAGAGTGATGGCTTGATCTCAGGTTACTTTCATTTCTCAGAGTGATGGCTGAGTAGTTCTCCTTCCTTCCTGGATGAAGTAATGCCTGATCATGAACAGACATTAATCTCTACTGAGAACATTTAGTATAATGAAAAATGGAAAGAGAATTGAATCCAGGCTTTTTTTCAGCTCTTGTCTTTCTTCTTCTGTGGCGGAAAGAGCTGAGTGTTTTATAGGAAAGGTCCCAGTTCTCCCTTTTTTGGCCCCAGATAGTATGAAGCTTAAAGGCTAGATAAAGCAAGCTGCTAAATTTAGCAAAATGACCGTACAGTCAGTGACCAGCCAAATCTCTGGTATGACTGATCCCATTGACTGCTCTGGAGCTGTACAGTCTCCACATCAGTAGTCTTGCCCACAGTAATGGAATAATATATGGAAACCTTAACTTCAGGAAGCTGCTGCTTCTCCTCTGTGAACCAGAGGCAGCAATTTGTCTCTGACCTTTCAGGAGACACTGGAAGTAAATATAGATAGATAAATGGAGTTTCTAGGGTGAATAGAGTGAAGTTAGTACAGCCAGAAGAGCATGCCTCGGAGAATGTTCAGGAGTACGCCCGTCCTCAAATGCCAGGAACAGAAGCCCAAAAGTTGAGAAAATTTTTCTGTAGTTGACTCTTTTAGTGATGACAATAACGTGTTCGAGTGGGACAAGAGCTTACTTTTCAAACACTGTACACACACGTGCAATACTGTCCTGGTTTTAAACTAAAAAAAGGGGGGGGTTAGGTTAGATATTAGAAGGAAATTCTTCACTCAGAGGGCGGTGAGGCCCTGGTGCAGGCTGCCCTGAGAAGCTGTGGGTGCCCCATTCCTGGAGACTCTCAAGGCCAAGTTGGATGGGGTTCTGGGCAGCCTGACCTGGTGGGTGGGAGACCTGCCCGCAGCAGGGGATTGGAAGTAGATGATCTTTATGGTCCCTTCCAAACCAAACAATTTTATGATTAAACTCAGAAAATTGAAACAATGTAAGAATTGGCTTCCCAAAGCTAGCGAGGAGATCTTGTAGATCAAAGCTCCATCCTGTCCAGTGCATCAGTGCAAGTTCTTTACTTATTGCATTGACAAGTCTAATTGTATTGACTTAATAAACTAGGGGGAAAAACCAAATAAATATGAAAGAATAATGACTCCTGCTTCACTCAGAACTTTATATTGCAAACCCTGAAGATGGTGGATAAGTGCTTAGTGCTCACATAGCGAGTTTATCTTCTAGGATGCGAAAGTCCCTTGCTGTGTCCTCATAATCACTTTGAATTTATGAGGGAAAAAAAGCAACATGTGTTTCTATTCAGAATGGGAGGCTTTGTACTTATCACCAAGTAGATAAGCCACAGTGAAATGTTAGTGACTGTTGAGCTTCTAGTGGGATGCCATTGCTTGCTACAGGTCAGTGAAACAGGTATGTACATTTCCCTTTGTAGTGTACGCTGAAACCTTTAGTCCTGCTCTTCACTTGCCATCTTTATTAGAAGCTGGCCAAACTTACAGCATATAGCATAACGTATAGTGTAACGTGATTCCAGAGTACCCAACGGGTAAACTGTGCACACATTGAAATGTTTGTGTGCATCTCTTCCTTTCTCTCGTTCCCTGGGAGAGATGAGATTATACTGGTTTGTATGTTTTCATCCTACTAAGAATCACAGATGCAAATCTTTTTTTTTTTTTTTTTTTTTCTGCTGGTGTTTTCAGCTACCTTGGGTTGGTAAGCTTTAGCAGGAAAGGAAACACTTATTCTGCAGGAACCTGAGTGTGCCCTGGAGGCTTCTCAGAATGAGCACATTTGAAGGAAACAACAGCTGATGTTTCTGAGAAAGTAAAGATTTCAAGTCTGATCGGAGTTATGAGAGATCATCTGTTAAATAGACTCAGTCCTCTGTTTTGTATTGGTTTGTGAATAGCATGTTTTCATGCTGACCTTTTGCAATTACTCTTATAGACCAAAACTTAGACTTGTTTTTTGTGTGTCATTTGTGTGAAGAATTAGGGGCATCATCAAGACCTTGCATGTATCCGGAGAGACAGGCAAAGGTTGGCTTATCAGCGCAGTGTCAGCAAGGGTGTCCTATTCAGGCTACGGATGTACTCAGTTTATTGGGAATGTGTAAGAGATTTGACAATAACGAGGTTGAAAACATCCTCTAACTGTGAGAGAAGAGATAATCTCATGCTTACAAAGGATTAAGTGCCACGTGAGTAAGTGCATGCCCATTATTTTGATATTCTGCTAATAGAAGTTTATAAAACTGCTTGTTAGCACAGAACCACAGGCACTGGAAGCAGTATAGACGTATTAGGACATTTAGTCTATTTTTATTCAGTGCGAACTGTCTCCAGATGTTCCCACATCATATTTTCCAGCCCTGATCCACTCCTCTCTTTAATCACACCTCTGAATTTAAGAGTTACTGAGGAATAAGAATGTAAGGTCTATTATTATCTTTCCCAGTACTTTATGACTGTGCAGGACATGAAACCTAAGTTATATGACACAGAGCCAGAATTACATTAAAAAGAGCAAAAGGTTTCTTCCCTACCTCCTATTTCTTCATTTCTTCTCATCTGTATACCTTTGGTTTTGTTATTCAGCTCCATTGATTTCATACTGACCCCCAGGTTCCACTCCTGGTGGACTGTACTTGTGCTAATGTAAAATACAATGTGCAAGTACTCCAGCGCGTTGCAGAAATTGTCAAGTTAGAGGTTTCAGTAACTAGACTACATCTTTTGGGACTTCTGTTACTTCAGAAAGTATTATCTGATATTGTTTAAAAGGCTGTTTGTTTCACCTTTTGTTCCTTCTTTTCATGAAGCTGGAGGTAGCTTAATGCGTATGCTTGAGGAGAGTTTTCTAATAACAGATTAATACATTGCTGCATATAATGTTAATTACAACTGTCTACCACCAGTGGAAGAGAATTTCTTCCTGCTGATTAGATGATGGGCATCTTAAAATGATGACCCTACGCTCGTCAGCATTAGTATTCCGAGCGAATGCAGCTTTGTAGTGAATCCGAGCATTTCACTTCCACAGCAGAGTCTGCTGCGTATGCATTGTGCTGATCAAATTCAGAAGGTTTTTTGTTTGGCTGGCTTTTTTTGAGAGTTTTTTCTGTATTAGAAGCAGTAACAACTTTAAATTAAGCCTCAGTCTGGCATGAAGCAAAGTTGTAACTTTTAAAAACAAGGCATTTCTATGGCTCTTTCCATCTTTTTGAAGTCATATATTCAATGGAATTTGATTATTTTATTTCCTTGCACAGTTAATTCTCAGACTGCAATCTCCCACTGACTGATTCACTGCTGCCTAACGTGCCATGTTGGTCTGCCAAAATCATTTTGGTGTCCCTACCAGCCAAACAAGAACAGGGTCACTGGCACCAGTTACTGGCTCTACAGGGAGAAGTAGTCAGTATCACCATCCATGTACCTTCACCTCCTGACTGAGTCGGTGTTTCAAGAAATTAATTTTGGAATTTGGCAAGGGAACGGGACATCATAAATGGACAGATTTCTCTGCACAGATAGCTAAGTAATTAGTTCCCATTTAAGACAACAGTCATCCAAGCTGCTCTGCGTTGAGCCAAATTGAAGCGTACTCAAAGCAGATTGGAGGAATGAGCCTAAATTTGAAACTAATATTCTTAGAACTTTTTAAAATTTAATTATTATTTGCCATTTGTTTATTTAGTGCCATTTCTTCCCTCTTTCATCAAGTGGAGGCTTTCCATTAAATCAGCCAGTCAACTTGTGTCAATGCGGCAGAATCAAGCTTTTGATATTAGTAATAAAGAACACATTTAGAGGACACTTTTTTTTCCAGAAAGTAATGCCAGCTTTTCTTTCCACTACGAGACTGGCTGTTCCATGACAACTGGAATAGAAATATGATTTTTCAGTTGAAAAATCCTAAAGAGACTCATAATAATGAGGCCCGCTCTGGGCTGATGGAGGGAATCAGTGCTTTTGAATAAAGTGCTCCAGCAATTTTAGGCAGGGCTATTTTCTGAAACAGTAGGGCGGAAACTCTCTGAAAACCCAAATACAATCAGGCAAAGGATTAACTTCTGCTTTATGGCTGCTAAATTGAATTATCACTGGAGAGGAAAAAAAGAAAAACAACACAACAAAAAACAGGTTTACCCAGGCATTGATTCCCTGTTGTTGTCAAACTCCAGCTGTTCTGTGAAAAGGAGCGGTAGGGTCATCACATCGCTCTTCTTCCACACAGGGGAGGATCAATACCTGCAGAATAATTCAGGTACTTGTAATTACAAGGTCTTGGTGCTTTTGCCTGCAGGTTAAATGACTGTCAGTGACGAGTTAGTGGGTTTATTTTTTCTGAAAGCCCCAAAACATGTGTTTTTTGCTTCTTTTCCAACAAGAAGAGATCTTGAACAACAAGAAGTGATTCCTGACATCTTAAAATTGCTTGCTCTGCGTACTGGTGGGTCTGTCCAGGGTGTGTGTGCAGGATTACCTTTGGCACCATTTATTCCAAGGAACTGCATTTCTTTGCTTTCCTGTAATCGCTTCTGTTTTATATAATGGTAAAAGAAACAGTCTGTGGATGACAACAGGAGTGGGGAAAGGCCTTTCCAGTGACTGGGACTGAGCTCCCTTTCAGAAGGACCGGCTGATGTACCCAGCGCCGCAGTGCACACTGGTGGGTGAGCCTGCATCTCCAGACTCAAATAGCAGAGCTCCAGCACATGTACTGGAGAGCCTTCTGCTGGGTTATTGCTGCTCAGGGGCTTGAAGTGCTAACTTGGATCTCTGACCTATATCAGCTGTCACTGTGGATTAAGCTATACCCTGTCCATACAGTGGTATGAACCATAGGGCTCCTTCTGTATCTGTGCGTGTGAAGGCATGCCTGCCTGCTGAGCACTCCTGCCAGGCTGCAGTGACCGATCTCCTGCATGCTCGTTGGGGGCGTGCTCATGTTGAAAGTTGTATGTTATGGTAAATGTTTTACCTTGCATTACAGGGAAGAATAAGTCGATTTCTCAGCTGGATCTTCTTGGTTAGACTACCCACAACCTCTCAAAAATCTGATGCCTGCCCAATATCTGATGCTCACTTTGAACAGGGTTTTTCTTGTCTTTGGAACAATGCAGTGGCTCCAAATATTTAGTTACCTGTCGTTACTTCATCTGGAGGGACTTAGGGTGCTAGGAAATAGAACAGGAAAAATTCTGAACTACAAGAAAAGTATATTGTTAGTTATTACCAGTGATGGCAATTCACTTAAAATCCCTGACTCACCCTTGCAAACATTACTTATACTCCTGTCTTATATTTCATCTGAAAAAAGTAGCGTCCCTAGCATCATCCAAAATCATGCCCTGTACTGACAGAGGTGGGATGTGTGCCACCCAACAAGAAACAAATACAGCTGTCAGCAGTACCCAGAACCTACAATTTTTAAAAGGTCTGTCATCTTGGAATTCACCAGACTAAACCATACTTAGCTGGGAGACCAGATGAGATAATAAACAAGCTACAGACTGTCCCTGCTGTGGACAGCTGGTAATGTCATTTAATTTTTAGCTGGAGATTTATCTGTAGGCTTTCACTTAAATGTCCCAGAATCCAAAAGCATAGAAAAGGATTCTATCTATCTAAAAATCTATATATAATTCTTACATATTTTAAAGACAGGCAGCTTACTTCTGAGTCGGGGGATTTGCAAGCTTGCATTGTTCTCAAAATATAGAGTACTCAATATTTGAAGTTCACAAAAGAACTGAAGGATGGTGTGGGCCACGTAACCTCAGAATTTCCATGTGGAATAGGAAAGGAGTCTTTCAGGGAAAGTATTTATTGGAAACATTTGAAATGTCTATAGTTCTCTACAATTACGTGATAGACAACTAATTGATTTGACTTTTGAGCATTTACTTACACAGAAAATCCACCCCGATCCTTGTTTTCACTGAAACATTGATGTTGGGATTATTTTGGATATCCTTTAGCTAGGAATTCCTACGACAGAATTTTCAAATAAGTATATGCAACACAATGAGGAAGCGGTGTTTATATGAGTCCCTTGAGTCTAAACCAAGGCATTAGCAATTGCTGTAATAACAAAGAAAGGTGCATCCCCTCTTGGCAAATTCTCCTGTTTGCTTATCTCATGTGTGGCTCTCTGGTGTTTTATTTGAGGAACATTTATTGATTGTTCCTCATTAACAACCACATTGTATTGAATGAAGAGTCAAGCCATGTTTGATTTACTGCCCTCAAACCCTTAAGCTTACTACATTCATCCTGGTATTTTTTTTCCATTGCTCTATTCATTAGTTTTAATGTCACTTTGAAAACTACATGATTGGAAGCTGATCGTTCTTAGTTCATTTTTCTTTAATGAGGGAAGAACTCTAATATAGTAGGAACATAGCAGCTCATCCAAATTGGCATAGCTAATATCCAGAGCAGGGTATTTCCAATCTGATACTATCTTACTGAGAATGTCCAATATACTAGACGGTGCAGATGAGAGTATAGGAAATTCCCTAGGGGACAGCTGTTAGCTTTATTCAGTGATTGACTTTTGCCCTGAAATAAAGGAGTTTATTGTTCAATTTAATGCTGTTTAGTTTAACAATCTGTGTTGTTTTTTTTTTTAATGTGATGTATTTGGGTTTTTATTTTGCTGCTGAGAAGTTTAGCTCTTGCTTAGCTCTAGCACTATTAAATTCCTCTTCTACAAGAACAGCACAGGCTGTAGTTGTGGCCACCACTCTGTCCCTCTCCTGTTCTGTTCTGGACCCAGTGCCAACTTAGTTTTATTTCCACAGCCTCTCTCTACACGTATCTTACTGTTTTGGAGGTCTAGATGTTCTTGAATTCCCAGTCAGCATAAATACAAATATTACATCTGCCTTTTCTGATTACTGGTGTACAGGAAGCTCTCACCGCCCCTTCTGTGCCCCTTCTCTTAGCTAAAAGTCTCCTATATTTTCAATTTATCCTTGTAAAAATCTGAGCAGCTTTAGTTGCTTTTCACATCCTTCATGTTTTTCCTCCTGCCAGAAAACGCAAGCAAGGTATTGATAATTTTGGGCTCAACACAATACTCTTTATCTGATTGTATTAATTTTTGATTGATATGTCTATACTTCTGCTTTGACATTTCTAGCAAGAATATTGGCTATGTAATTGAGGAGGAGAACAGGACAAGCTGTAATGCAGCTTGATAATTATATAAACAGATCATAAGCCCAAGAAGTGACGTTTTAACAATCAGCTAATTTAACTGAAACTTATAAATAATTGGGGAGATATGACCTCTACTTGAAGAATGTAGTCCTGCTCCTTTAGCATAACCATAATTCTGCTGCCTGAGTCATCAATTCCTGTGCTGTCTGTTGTTCCCTAATGCCGTACACATGGATCATGCTGCACTGACGCAGACGCAGTTTATTAAGCTGCTTTCATCTGTGGTGAAAGTAAATGCTACTGCTGATGCCTGCTGCAAAGTCATCTATATCAGCTGAAAAAGTTCTGCTATTGTTATCATATTATGTGCCATAATCCTTCAGAGCTCTGGAAAGAGGTGCTGCTAGCTACTGGTTAGATTGAAAACCGAGCCATTTTGGGATTGCCCAGTATGCATTTCAGGATATATATATTTACATACATATAACTAAATTTGGTCCTCAGCAAAATGTCTCTTCTGCAGCAATAAATTCTAAATATATAATTCTACCTTGTTGGCACCAGTGGGACTAAAGCACAGATCTGTATGAAAACACTGCTTGGTGTGGGTAGATGTCTCCATCCCATGCCACGTGAGTTCTTCAGCCCTGATACATTAAACAGATGCACCTTGTGGAATGATTGTCCTTCTCTAAGGCAGCAGCAAACTAATTGTGTTTTGCTCCCCACTGTCAGGTCATTATTTTATTTTTGGTGGGAAGTGTAAAAGAACCAGGTGGTGCCTGACAAAGGGCAAGATTGTGAGATTTTGTCCAAATAATATTCCAGAATATACATGTCTGAACAGGCAATTTATTTATATATGACTTTACCATGCATTTCAGTGAGCAAATTCAGCACCTGCTGCATTTACCCTTAGCTGCAAAAATTGTCCTTCAGGGGCTCAGCGTAAGTCTCTTAAGATATTTTCTAGCCTAAAAAATAGTGGGAAAAGCTCACGAATATGGCCTCTGTGTAACAGGACACCTGGCTGTGGATGAGCCCTTGGGGTAATTGGTCTCCTGCTCTGTTTTGTGGCGGTTTGAAGCAGCCCTGATCTGCTGACCCTGCTTGTAATCTCATCATCGGCCCACGCAGATGGCAGATGATTTTTAACAGAGACACATGCACATGTGGATTTTGCTAGCTGGATTTTGCAGGAAGGTTTCCTGGCTCACTGTTCTCACCAAAAAGTCTCTATTTCTCATCATAACAAGATCTTACTTCTGGGAGCTGCAGCTGTTTCCAGCTTTCATCACTCTTTGAATTCCCAAGTCAACAGAGGCTGTGAGACAGCTCATTTAATGAAAGCCAGTTCAGCTCAGGAGCAATATCTTGCACCAGAGGCTGTGCTTGTGTTGATTTGGAGCTCTCTTGGAGGGAGACCTGAGCTGGGATCCACTGTTCATCACGCGCTGAGAACTAGCTCTCATTTTTAAGGGGCTCCTGAGCCAGTCTGCTCCATGGTATCTTTAGGAAGGCAGTGAGAAAGCTGGTTTGTACATATACCAGCTGATGTGTGCATGTGCCCAGGTCTGGAGCGCAAATTTATGCTCCATCATACTGCTCTACAGCTCCTTGTTGTATATAAGCTAGACAGTCATTCACTGGGAAGAGGGGGGAAATGTGTGGCCTTCAGTGCCTGCTACGCTGTCTGTAATGTGTAATAGACTTTGTCTCTGCCTAACTTTGCAAATAACCTGAAATTCTGTCTTTGTGCAAATATGAACTACCCCATTCATCTTCCTGGGCTGTTTAGTATCAAAAAGCATGGAATGAAGCACTGAAAAAATGAAGTAAAAAATGCAGAAAATTCTCAACAAGCAACATCAGCAGTAGTGCCCAAATTGTATGAATCATCATATTTTAAATAATCTACAGCTTTCACGTAGATAATACAACATTTAAGTATTTTATAACAAAGTTTGAGTGGAGCAAAAATTCCTTGACAAAACCACTGAGCAACACACATAAAATCAAACTGAAGAGAACGGTTATATTCCAGTATCTGCCCAGTTCCTCAAGAGCTCTGTTTCATGGCAGTGTTTGTGAAGGTGCCTGCTTATCACCTCTGGAGAAGGAGGCCCTCTCCTGACCATCGATGTAGAGGCCTTGCAGGTGGCAGTGATGCATCGCTCCCTGCCCACAATCATTCCCAGCACTGAGGTGGAAGGTCTGCCTTGGGTCTGTCGCTTGGTGTTGCTGCTTCTTTCAAAAAACTCACCCAAAATTTGCTTGGGACAGTTTTACATAGTGAAACACACCAACAAGTTTGTGTTTGTTGTTTATGGAGGCTGTGGTCTCTTTCAATTTTGTCAACAGCGTGGGGTGCTTCTGAACATCAGCCTCTGCTTCACCAGTTGTCAACAGCCACCAGCTGAATGTTCCTCATGTAGATTATCCTGTATCATCAGATAAAATGGGAGTATCAAGTCCAAATAATGATCCACTCAGCACCGTATCCTGTTCAGGCCTATGTCAAAATATTCTGAAGCCTGTTGATACATCACGGTCTTTTGGAATGGATGAAGGCTGATCTACTGTAGACCTCAGGCTTAGAATCAGAGCAAGCTTTGAATACTTTGGGTATTTTCTCCTCCACACAAGAAAATTTGTCCTGTGGGCATGTACAAAGAGTCACACACTGATGGATAAACAGTATTCCTGCTGTGTCCTGTTTGGGAGCTGTGATTATTACTCAAAAAATTACTGGGTAGCCTGCTGGGACAGTATTTAATGTTACCTCAGGTGCACAGGAACTGATTAATTGAATGCCTCTATGAGCAGGCATTACATTTCAATAGGATTTTGTTGTTTTGTCTCCCCTCTATTGGGTACTTGGGGGTTGGGTTTAATTGCTCTACTATGTCATGATCATTTGTGTCTAAGGAAGAGGGAGGAGATCTAACCCTTCAAAGTCTGTCTGAGACCATGCCTTGGCTTCCGTGACAGTGTGCACTGCCTGATTAATGCGTATCCTGGAGGTTAATTCTTAAGCTGATGTGACTGAAGATTTTCCTCCCCATCTAACCCATATGTCAGATTAGTGAAGCCATTTAAAAGGACCCTCTGTCACAAAGGAGAACAGTAATCGGGGCACTTTAGCCTCAAAATCCAAATGAGCACATTTGAGCTTCCTCCTCATGTGGCAGTCAGGATCTTGCTAATCGAGATGGGTTAATGGAAAGATGAGTTTGGACTGCTTGCGAGTTAATCCACAGCAAAAATCTAAATTAGCTGTCTGAGCACTGAGAGCATTAGGATATTTTATAAACTTTTAAACTGCTCATGCACTGCCTGTATTATTCTGTATTTTAAATCAGTATCATGCAAATGAGCCCCATGGAAGGAAAAAGAGGTTGCTTAGATCCTGATTTCTAACCTGCAATTGTGCTTAAATGGTGTTTTTCCAGGACTGATTTGCTATCCCGGAGTACAATCCGGTAAGCTGGGCTAATTCTGTGTGCTTGTTACAGCTAGTGGAGTACAGTAATTCAGATCTGCATCCATTTATGATGCAAGAAAAGAGCTATTTTTGTTTTTTTCATTTTGATTTTTTTTTCAGTAGGCTTCATCCTGCAGAGGAAGTAGATCTACAAATAACAAGAGGTAGTTGGCAGCTCACAGAATATCATTATTTCTGTTAAAGCATAAACATGTTCACACTTCCAAAGTGTTTTCTAGTGTCTGGCTGCCTAACATTAGTTTCTAGCAGCATTCATCCAAGTGGATCTGTCCCTCATTATGAATATCTTTATGGTTTCTCAACTCTAATTTCTGCGTCAGCTAGCCAGCATTGTTGCCTTCAGGTCTGTGACAAGAGTTGTGCCTGCACACACTGACTTCTCTTTCCAGTGTATCTCAGCCACAGCTGAAAATTACCCACATGCACATGGAAAAATTCATCGGATGAGCAAGTCCCATTTTTCCTTTTCCCTTGTACTCCTTAAATATCTTAATTAATCTCAGTGGAGAAAAAATAATAATCAACACTTAAACAATGAGGTTTTGCTTAAGACCCAGGGGGGATATTTTTTAAGCAGCTCATGATGGTTCAGTCATGTGAAACTCATTTGAACTCAGTGAGAGCTGCATGCTTAAAACTATGCAAAGCAGTTTGTAATTTGTGCGTAAAGCAATGTATAAGCACTAGATATGAATGTTGTCTGTTTTCAGGTTGTTTGTCATCCCACATCTTGTATATCAGGCACCAATTCTGCTGAGATGTTTAGATGGGAAGATGTCAGAAATTACAATGTTTTACTGCAGGAACCTTCCCACAAAGAATGCAAAGCTAACAGCTTCTGTGAAAATTTTCCTGTTTCACTCACTATCTTTTCCTTTGTCTGTTAACTCATCTTTAAAGCCTCCTAACAAGTAGCATCATCCATTTCTTGATTTCTCAAGTGGCCTGAAGCATTAGTGCCTGCCCTTAAAGTGGCTTCACAGTACTGCATTCTACTCTATATCCTGGTGTAGCACTGGACTTCAGTGATGAGTTCTCAGCTAGAACAGGCAGTTTATGTGAGGTCAGCTATGTCAGCATTTTTGTTCAGATTAGAAAGATGCTTTTGAAGTGAGTCTCCTGCCTGGCCCCAGCGCTGCACTGTGGTTCTCATCAGGGAGCAATCTCAGTGTGCAACCAGTTGGATCCCTGTGGATGAAGCTAAGGTGGAAGAAGCAGCCTGGGAGCACACTGATGCATCTCAGCCACCTACAGGTGCTCACTCGGCAGAACCAAACTAGAGCTAATCAGAACTAGCCCCCAAAACACATATAGTGTAGATGTTGGGTCCTCAGCGCCTGCTGCTCCACTGTGCAGCTCCCCACCTGTTGCACCGCACTGTTTGCCAATACAGAGGCTGACACTTACTTCCAGAGTCCTGTAGTGCTTTGAGTCAGGTTGGGTTTTGTGTGGTCTCCACTCTTCTTCAGCATTCCTGGGTTAGATGGGCGTTGCTAAACACATCACCATTTCAGCCTCACAGCCACATTAAGCCCCCTAGAATTCAAAACCAAAAAACACTGCTGCTGTAAGAATTGCTACAGATTTATGTAAGTCAAAGTGAAGATCAAAACTTTTTCTTGGGAATTAGGTTGGCAGAAGGCTTAATGAATGAATGTGTGGCTCTTGCTGATGCTGGATACATAATTCAAAAGTCATCCTGCCCATGTTATAATCATAATTGCTAGCAAGTGTGAAAAACTTATCCATTTAGCTCATGTACGTTTGTCTTAATTTGCTTATTTCTCAGTTTTCATGCACTATCTGATTTTGAGTCCCCTGTTGTCAGGTGTAATTATTTCAGGAGTCTTGGTCAGCAGAACCAAATCACGACACTTTCAAAATCCCTCTTGACACAGTTCTTCAAATCCTTTTGCCTGCGATAGGAAATGCAGTTAGGCTAACTGGGTGAATGCTTAAAATAATTGAATAAAATCCATCTTTGAATATAGAATACAGAAGTTCAAAGCAAATGGTTTCAAATCAGGAGATTAAAATAGAAATGCTATATAATGGGTCTTGAAGGAACAGGAAGAAATTTCCTTTCATTGTGGTGAAACGCAGAGTTCTTTCAACTTCCCTTGAAGCAATCCTGAATTTTTTTCATCTTTCTATGTTTTGAGCCGCAATGCAGAGTTAATACTATGCTAAGTGAGATAATTCATCTTTGTCTGACGGCATATTTCTACTTAATCTACTTAACAAATTTCTACTAGCTCTGTCACCTGTAAACACAACTCTACCTATATACATATTTGTTTCTCTGCTTGTGGCTGTGTGATTACCTCTCCCTTCTGTAAACCTTCTTTCATAAGTAATGGCTTTGAGCTCAGTCGTGGCTTCTCCAAAATGTTTTTTGTATCCATCTGATCATGCTGCTGGGAATACAGAATCCCTTTTTAATCAGGAAATGCATATCAGACGTGCAGCAAAACTATCTGAAAATACAGTATTTAGATTACAGCAGTGTCCAGTTGACAGGGGATATTCTTGGTGATATAAATAAACAAAATTAAAATTTTGCATGTTCACAGGTAGCATAAACATGTGTGAAATCCACCATTCAGGCAGGCTTTGTTTTTCCCAGCCCTCTTCCCACTCAGCATCCATTTAACATTGCACCTCTGGAAGTGCTTCCATCTGGTCTTAATCTTATTCTGCATCTCTCATGAGCACTTCATACTATTTATGCCAGTATCTACACTAGTGAATGAAACGCGCGTGGGAGCACAATCCTGAGCAATGGGCTGTGGGATTCTCTGACACCTCTGGGCTTGGCAGTTCCCCTTCTCCAGAGCAAGAGAGCTGCAGTGTGGCTGGTCCCCACCATGCTGGTGTGGCTGCCCCAGTGAAGCAGTGCCAACCCCACACCTGGGAATGCTTTTGCTTCTGGAAAATACAGACAACTGCAACCCATGACCTGGGGATCTTCCCAGCTACTGCTTAATTGACTAAGATAGAGGTAGTTTTATTCAACATCTGTGAGATATTTTCCAAGGAGCATAAATACAAAGCCCTAAGTCAGATTGACAGTGCAAGCATTACATGTGTCAGAGCTGGTAAGATTTCACAACATTTTTCATGCTGCGTAGACATTGGGCAAGTGCAGTAGGGGTGTAAAGTGCAGAGAAGTGAGATGAGATTTCGCATGGTTGCTCTGTGGAGCACTAACGCTGGCCAAAACTGGATACTTCAGTCACAGAGATCAGCATCAGTGCAGCTGTGATGTTGAACGGTTGTGGAATTACTTTTTTCCAGCTAAGTTACAGTGTGAAATTTCTGTGGAAATGCGCCATGTTGAGACCTAGCGTGAAAAATGGAGAAAGATTTCTGGCTTTGTACCAGAATGAAGGGAGAAAGAAAGCAGCCATATAGAAAATCTTGCTGATTTCTGTTACAAAGTTTTGTTTACTGCAGTATTACAATCTACTTGGATATTAAATTATTAGAGTATAAGAAGAGAGCTCAGTGCAACAGTTTTTGTCTCTTGGATGGGGAGTTTGCACTGAGATAACCAAGAAAGTGTGTTACTTCTCAGCCTTCTTGAGGAAGGTGTTTAGTTGCCACATCTTTCTTATTTTCAGTAGGAAACGAAAAGAAGACTTTAAATATAAATCTGGATAGGTGGCAGATTCTCCTCCCTTTCAAACCATTTATTTTAACGCAGTGCATTTTTAGAATAGTTTCCGGTGATAAACCGTATGTAGTGAGCCAGAAAGTTCTGACTTAATATTTTGCAACGATGTATTGTAGTAAGGCATGTTCCTGTTTGAAGTTAATATACTTCAACTGAGATTTATTTAATTTGGGCAAAAGAATTGCGACAGCAGCAATAGGTCACATTCTCTTGTGTTGTATTCTTGGTCCACTAAAAAATATGGCGACAGTAGCCGGTGCTGTTTTTTGCTGAATAAAGAAAAAAAATGCCAGTTGGTTACTGGCTCATCTCTTTTGGATGCTGTCACCTGTGTTCATCATCTGTTGGTAATGAATGTGATCAGGTAGATGAGAATGATGGAGAATTTGGCTGCAGTGAAATAGAAGTGAGATCAGTTAATGTTTGGCTGTTAAACATCCTCACAATAGGGAGTCTCTGACTCCATTCAAGATAATAGACAATGAAGCTCTAAGACAGGAGCAATTTAAATTACATTTTAATCAACTCTCAGGAGGGAAGAGAGCTTTATGTGAAGGCATTAATAGAAAAACAGCAATGTTTCTTATGCTATCATTTGTGAGCATTATGCCCGAACAATCTGATGAATTAACAGATTATCTTCCAATACATTGAAACACTCTTCTGTGATGCTTTGACAAAATTCCCATCCTGCTTTCATGACACCTTTTCCAAGCGATAGTGTCAGATACCCGGAGTCTCTGATCGAGTTTTGTTTAAAACCTGGTAGAGGAGTGGGGGTGAGAGCAGTGAAGACAATGTTGTAACCACCACTTTGTGAATTTGAATGGAGATGTTTTGCCTTCCTCAGATTTTTACGCACCCTGTCAGTGCTGCTGGAAAAACCTGTAATCTGTGCCTACACTGGAGACTTGGCCATGAGCCCAAGGAGTAGGCTGCGTGCTCATGCCGCTTGTTCTTCCAGAAGGAAAACTCAATCAGCAGATACGCTGAACAGAAAAATTGTTTTGTGTGAGGTATCACTGACAGAGACAAAACGGCGAGTACGCTGCCTTAATCCCACTTCTCAGGCTGCAAATGGAAGCTGCTGCTTAAGAGCAGCAAATCAATTTGCTAACTGTGGCTCTAAAAATAAGGTGTGCTACAAATAGAAAATTAATGGAAAATGGATAATGTTGTGTGGATTGATCAATGGGAATGGAAGAGAAGACGAATGATGTGTAACTTTACTTTTCCCTTCGCCAATCAACTTCACACCCACATGTAACCAGTACAGGGAAAGGGAGAGATCACATTAATAAAAATTAACCAAGCACACTGAACACCACTCCTCCACAGCCCTGAGGAATTAGTGCGGGAGGGAGAAAAGATGCTTTACACGAAAAAGCTTGTACTGCCAAGACTCCTGGTTAAGCTGAAGTAGAGCCGCCCTGTGCCCTACATGATTCCCAGGCCCACCGGTCTGTAGTGAGGAGGTAGTGGGAAAAAGGTAAAAACATGAGCAGGGGCGTTAGCAGTGGGAGAAGGGGTGATGGCTGAGGAGGTAACACTGAGCTAGAGAAAATACTAATACAGGATGACCTGCTTATTGCTCATTGCCGTTACTGGGTTTAGTTGTGATAATGACCAGTGATCTGCATGTCATGGTTTAACGTCACCGGAGACCCCATGAGCTGTCCTAGAGACTGATTTGGGATTTCTTGTGGTGAAAGAGAAGGGAAGAACTTTGCCTCTTAAGGCTGGGCAGTGTTAACGGACTTTGGAGGAGGCAAAGCAAAAGCAGACCTCCTCAGCTCAGAGATGCAGTCATGCTGCCAAGCAGAGCTCTGAGCAGGATTGGTCTGAATGCCTGCAGCTGTGCCACCTTCCTTTGTGTTCCCTGGTCCTCCTTCCAGAGCAGGAACAGCAGAGTGACTCGCCACCTCTGCTGGGAGCCACGCAGATATGTCTGAACAGAGCTCTAGTGCTCATATGAGCACTCTCAGAGAGCTGATGTCTCTGCATGGCCAGAAACGCAAGCAGTATTTCTTGTTCTCCCCAAGCATGGGATGGTGGAAAGTCCGGACAGAATCTGTTCTGTTCGAGCAGAGACCTATTTTTCAGGTACTACTTTTCATAACAGTGGGTTTTTTGAATGCATTTTTCATTGAAAATTTTAATTTTGTAAGTAATGTTTTCTACTAACCTGTATAAAACTGAAAAGATGGAAAATTTTTGAGGTTTTGGAACAAGAGAGAGAAGCCTGAGGGACATTTCTCTTCAGAAAAAAAAATAATAAAAAAAGTAAATTATTTTTTACTTTAATTATTTTTTGTTTTGATATTCCGAGATCCCTAAAATTTAGCTGCTTTCTCTCCTTTTCAAAATTGGAAAGGAAAAAAAAAGAAGTTATGCAAAGATGGTTAAAAGCTGGTACCCCGTATCTTTTAGCAAATATTTACCAAATTCTAACCAGGAGTGCTTCTGATCCAGCAGCTCAGGATTAAGCCATTGCAGATGGAGCTCCTGCTAATGCTGGCTTCTGCAGGCTGCTCCGGGAGCTCCTGCAGCTCCTACTCACCAGCACACTCCATCCACACTGGGCAGCCAACCGTCTTCCTGCAGGCAGATGGTTTCACCAGTGCTCTCCCCAAAGCCACGGTGTCTTGATGAAGGTTATCTGTCTTACTGTCAACAACTGCAATCATCACAGCATAACTTTGTATTAAGATCATCCTGTTTTCATGAAACAGATCCAATCCCAGTGCCGTCGTGGCGAGGTTGTGTTGGAGTCCTGGTGCCAGTTCTGCATCCCGGAGGTTCAGCCTTGCACAAGCTTTCCACAGCCCAGTGTATTTCTCAGTCTTTGGCAGAGCAGCATGTCTTCACCATGTCTGATATCTTGCTTGTGGTGCTAATAAAGAAATGCAGAGTGGTAATTTCTAGGGTGGTAATTGTCCTTTTACTAAACATTCAATTGTCCTACATGCAGAATCAGTTTATAATTAATCCATAATTGTTTTGGGAGGTTGAGTTACATTCCAGGGGGAATAGTTTCTTTATTTACTTACTTTCCAAAGCATGAATGAATATAATAAACACCAATCTGCAACAGGTCAGTGTGACTGAGCACAGTGAGATATCCAGCTGAGATCAAATCTAACTTGCATCTGACACCACCAGATCTGGGCTCCACTTGTTTACCTAGGGAATAGAGGGAGAACTGGGGAGAGGAAGGTCAGAAAGGGACTTTCAGTTGCATATGTGAGACAAATGGGTGACCTTACAGATGATATGTGCAGCTGAGCAAATCAGACAGCATTTAAATGAAAATCCGGATGATTAAGGAAGGAATGATGCTTTGAGAGGGTGTATGAATCAAATTATTCTGCCTGTGCTGTTCATCTGGCTCTAGAAGCTAAGCAACCTTGATGTTCCTGCATCACGAGGTGATCCTACTCATCTAGTATTTCGGTTGCTTGAAGTGTCCCTGTCTGGATACACAGAGAGCTTTTAATCTGGCATGGCAAGTCATCCCAAGGGGAACACTGCACCCGAATCTTCAAAGATGCTCTCGTCTCATCAGCTTCCAGTTTTGCTTATTGGTAGCCTGCGGTGTGCTACCAAGCAGCTGGTATGCAGGTTGAGGAGAACATAAGCAGCACAGTTGGGAGATGACACACACTGCTTCCAAAAAGACAAAAAAGTCTGAAATACAGCAGAAGCAGCAGCAGAAAAAGACACATTTTGATGAGAGTTTCATATGTAAACAAAGCAAAACTCGGGACTCATCTCCCAGATGATTATCTTTGCAGCTAACCTTCCCTCTTCTCCGACGCTTCCTGTTCAGCAAACTTCACCTCTGGTTCTTCACCATCAATTAAGGTGTCTGGCAAGGTACAGGCATGGGTCTAACCTGCAGGTGGGCTTTTTGGATGCCCCTGTCCTGCAGGGAAAGCATGCCAGATCCACCGTATCTTCACATTGCCTTTGGCAGTAGAGACAACACTAATATAAAATCAGAATATTCTGAGTTGGAAGGGAACCACAAGGATCATCGAGTCCAGCTCGTCATGGTCCAATAGCTCTGAGGCAGCAGCATCCATCAGCTTGATGCTGTGGCCAGGACTCCCCAGCCATGCTCTATATGCACAGCAATAATCATTTAGAGCACAAGGCACTGGTTATGCTGGCAGATAACAGCTTAACCTTCTAGTGAGCTTTCTTTCCCAGATCCTCCTCACAGCCAACACTGGCTTTTTGTGCAACATTCAGCTTTTAAGTTGCATGTGTTCTTTTCTAGGTGTCGTGACAGTAGTTCATGAGAGCTGGGTTTTGCTCCAGCAAACACAACCTGCTGACACTTAAAGCATTGCCTGTTTCTTTATGCTAATTGCATGCAAACTACTCAATCTGCCTTACTCTGCTGCTTCCCTCTGTCTGATAAGGACTGCAAATCCAGGTGCATGGCAGGAAAATAGACAGAGGTCAAATCTGAATATCATGTTTCAGTGAGACTGGCTCATCAGAAAAGAGCTGGAGGTCAAAGGCAACCTTTGCCCCTTCAGTGTGCTTCTATCTTCTTGACTTCAGAGAGGATTTTTCTCTTCAATGCTTCTGTGTTTGAAGAAAGCCACAGAAGATATCAGAAATCACTGAAAAAACTTAGGAGAACTTTTGATCTTGAAGGAGAGCTCTACCAGATTTCACTGGACATGCATTTGTCTCTCCTACCTCCACAGGAACCAAGATAGCCACTCCAGGTTTACACCTGGGTGTGAGGCCAGAATCACAGTGGAGTTCTGCTGACTAAAAAAAAAAAGAAATACAATCAATTTAAAATTAATCTTTCACTTGTTTACTTGTTTTCCTTTCCTTTTTCCTTTTTTTCTTTTCCTTTTCTTCATCAGTCAGCAGTGTACGGGACAGAAGTGTTGAGTATGATGTACAGAACATGATCCTCATACACTCAGAGTCATGTTTCTGTGGTTAAGGTGATTGTTCCTAGTAATTTCCATTTATATGCTGGCATGAAGACCTCGTCTGAAGATGAGGATTTTATTTTGAGATATTCATGTATCTTCAGGAATGATAAAACCTGTTGGTGTAATCTCTATGTAGCAGTGCTAAAGTACATTGTGAGAATTTTTTTTAAAAATCAGTATCTTCTGTATCAATAGGAACTAACATAACTAAATGCACTGCAGTTTTAATTAAACTGTCAGTGTAGTGACAGTGACGTTGAAAAGGTGGTTGCACAGTCATTCCTTTTTAATGACGGCCCTTCTCTGTAATTGGGTTAATTCCAGATTTATGAGGATTAGAAGAGCCATATACCCTATATTCTTTCTTGAAGACTCTTGTAAGAGACTGGAAGTATTGTGTCATAAAGTGAAGCCATAGGCGAGGTAATGACAGATAATTCTCCCTTTCTGAAATCATGTCTTGTGCCTTCTGGAACATTTTCAGATCTGTTACATGTCCATCCCTGGGGATGGATAACCACATGCTAGCCATGACATGCACCAAGTTACCTTGCAACAACCACCTGCCTTTTCACATGTCCAATTCCTGATGTCTAAACCAGCTAGGGTCTCACTGCAACTAACTGGATGGCAGTGTATTCACATAGTGAAGTCCTCAGTCCAGGTGACGTTGCCACAGATCCCAACACAGCTGTCATCTTGGGGAATCAGGGTTTAATTGTGCACTGCAACAAATGGCTGATGCGTGTCCAGTGAGGTTGGTGCAGGGCCGAAGTGTGCAGGCTGTCCGCTTGCCCCTGGGCTGGTTATGGGCACAGACATCCAAGGAAAACCTTGTTCGCTCAAGAACACCTCACGTTTCTGAAGTAAAATGCAGAATTGAAAATACAAAGTGGTGATGAACGTCCAGCACACATGTGCAGCGTGGCTGATAGCGTTGCCTGGTGACAGAGGAGGGATGGCAGAGCCCTGCCAGCAGCCAGCACAGACTGCAGGTCCTCGTCAGGGCTCAGCGTTGGCCCAGGGGAAGGAGAAAGCCCCACAGACAGAGTTTTAGCGACCAAATACACAGGCATACACGTACAGATACATACATACGTTTCTTTTTGGACTGCAAAATGCTATCCTGAATAAATAAATACGTGCATGCCCTTTTTATCTTGTACCAGACACTTGTGTTTTGCTGCGAGGTGCCTACAGAGGGCTTTGAATAACAGCATGTTCCAGCAAGGAAATTTTTCGCATCCTGCTCCTTTGATCACAATGGCATGGTGAGAAGGAAGCAGACTGTCTTCATTTCTGTAACGAGGCAGGGTGCCCAACTTGACAGGGAAAAACAGTTCTTTCCCTACAGATTCGCTTTTTATGACCAAAAGAGCATTAGAACAATTTATGCGTTTGTAAGTGCATTAGAAAGAGGCTTGAAAAGAAAATTGGCAAATTCCTCAGGAATCAGCAATTTTTTCACTCCTTAGCATATTCCAATTACATGAAAATATAATCTGTTTTCCTTGGTTTTCTTTAGTGTGGTTCCCACAATTACAAAGCTGGTTTCATTCCTTGTTCCTCCTGCTGTACATGAAACTGTTAATCGAAATTTGTATTCAGTCAATAAGCAAAATCATTTTTTATTGTAACAACTACACCAAAGCCACAAAAGCTTTAAGAACATTCCTAGCAGACCCCAGCAAAGGGTTTTGGTTCGGCAACTCCTGGTCCCAACCAGAGCTGAGACCTCCAAGCCCAAAACCAATACACTTTGCCAAGAGAAGTGCGTGCTCTGAAAGGAAATTTACATTTCCATCTCATAAGGACAAGAAATGGTTTGTATTTCTCAGCTACTCCTAAATGTTTTATTAAAATGTTGATGAAGTTGACTGGAAAGGAAAAAAAAAAGAATTTTTAATTTATAAAAATGTAAATAATTACTGAAGGAAACCATGCAACTGCATTAAAGCTCGAAGACCTTTTAGCATGTACTTCTAGCTATTTCTTAGAGTGCAGAAGATTAGAATTAAGAAAAGCTATTAAACTATTGAATACCAGCTTTAGAGTAACTGTAATCTAATAAAAGATTAACCCCTTGCAGCAGATCTGTATGTATTGCCAGTAGAAGTTTTTTGACTGATTCGTTGGAGGCATCGCTTTCATCACAGGCTAATGACTAGATAAATTAAACAAACTCATCATAAAAGGGTTTCAGAATGCTTTCTTGCGGTAATAAAAATTAAATGCCTGCAATGAAAAGTGAAAATATGAGTACACAAGAGAGACAAATTATTTGAAGGGAATCATAAAAATTGTTAGGAGAATTAAAAGTTACAGCACATGCAATGTGATATCTCTCACCACAATTCTGGCTTCCTACAAACACAAGAAATACCGGCTTGGTTTGTAAATTATAGCAGCATTAATTGAAGACAATGAAGAATAAAAACGCCATCTTGTAGAGGCACTTTCAATTTATTGGCTGCATTGTCCTGAGACAGAGTGCTGAATCCACTAAAAATCATTTCGTGTTTAAAATCCTGACCCATACTACTTTACCGGAATGATATGCAGCCCCAGTTCTCATTACTTGTGGTACACAGGATCGATGGATTTTCTCTTCACTTGGGATTATCACTGGAGAAAAGAACAGTGCATGTCTAAGCACAAGACCTAGTGAAATATTACCTAGTGCATGGAGTAGCCAGGAGGTTGGAGGGAAGCTTAGATGCCCTGAAAGGTGCTTTTCTGCAACTCTGAATCCATGAGGTTGAATAGCAGCCAACTCTTTTAAAAGACTGTGCAGTAATGAACTGTAAAAAGTGGGCTAGCTGAGTGAGATAGTGTTTTATAAACAGTAGGAGAGAGATTTTGGCCAGCAGACAGACTCCTTCCAGCATCGTGATGAAGCGCACATCAGTCTTCCTGCTGGGATGCTTCCCAGTGGCATCAACTCAAGCCACAGCACTTTGTGTCTTCCAGAGGAGACTTTAACATTAATGACATCAACAAATATAAATTCACATAGAACCTTTTAACTTTAGATGGCTTCTTTATGTGTTTTAGTATTACTAAACATAACTGTAATCACAGGAACAGCTAAGATATCTGAAGGGGGGCAGCAGTGGTAGGACATAGAAATACAGTGTACATCCACAAATTGGTATCAGGTTCACCCACCTCAGTTGGAACTTCAAGCTGTGGCAGTTAGCTTGCTGTTAATAATGCAAAGTACAGCTCAGCTCCAAGACTCCCTGTGCTGGAGAAGAAATCATAGCCATCCATGCCTGTTTATTTTCCCCTTCCCTGTTTGCTTTGGTCCTACTATCATCTGTTCCAAAGAGCTGAGAATGCCACACAAAGCAAGAGGCAATGTTTCCAATGGTAAGCAAACAATTGAGTGAAGGTTGGTGTCAGTTCTGTACTCTCTCACTGTAGAAGAAAACCCTTTCGATTTAGTATAGCTTCTCTCTGCTCACTTTGAGCTTTTCCCGATGATGACCTGGCTGACAGAAATGCCAATAATCAGAACATTTTTTTAATGCCATAATAGCACAGAATCACAGAATTGCAGGGGTTGGAAGGGACCGCAAGAGATCATTGAGTCCAACCCTGCTGCTGAAGCAGGTTCCCTACAGTAGGTTGCACATGCAGGCATCCAGATGGGTTTTGAATATCTCCATAGAAGGAGACTCCACAGCCTCTCTGGGCAATCTGTTCCAGTGTTCCATCACCTGTACTGGGAAGAAGTTCTTCCTCATGTTTGTATGGAGCTTCCTGTGTTCAAATTTTAAGCCATTGCTCCTTGTCCTATCTCTGCAGATGACCAAGAAGAGCCTGGCCTTATCCATTTGCTTCCCACCTCCCTTTAGATGTTTATAAACATTACCAGATCCCTCCTCAAGTCTTCTTTTCCCCAGGCTGTACAGACCCAGGTCACTCAGCTTTTCCTCATAAGGGAGATGCTCCAGACCCATTATTATCTCTGGGGATGTTCCTGTTCGTTGCAGGGGAGTTGGACTGGATGACCTTTAAAGGTCCCTTCCAACTTTTAAGGATTCTACGATTCTATGACTTATGTGCCTTTTGGCTTCTGAAGTTTTTTCATTACCTGGGTTTTCTCATTTTCTTCAAATCCTTTCAACTGGATGGGATTACCTTTCTGGCAATGGGCTCACTTTTGTAAGGTGCTAAAATATATGTTCACATACTTAACTTCACATGTTCGCATTTAATAACTTGTGTCTGGGAGTGTGGGGGAACTTGTATGGAAAAATTCCTTTTGCTTTTGGTGAAATCTAATACAAAGATATTTGTCTCATGTTACCACTGCTGCTGGACCAATTTTTCACTGTACACCAAAATATTCATTTATAGGAGCTGAATGCGACCCAGAAAAGGGTTGAGACAGCACATTAAAAAAAAAATAGAAAATAAGTTGCTGTAAGATCTTTCAGCCTAGACATTGTTGAGTGAGTAACCCTTCTAACACCAGATTTAGAAGCACAAAGACACAGTTTACCTCCATTTTACCCATGGTTGGTCCAGTATATTTTCATTAGCATGGTGTCATTCAGCTAATCCACCAAAAGCCTGGCCAGCTTCATCAGCCTTCATGAGCCTACTGGATTCACCGAGTTGGTTGAAAAGCATCAGAGTCAAATCCTTAGATCTCCAGTATATTTTTGTTACTCAGCAGCTAACAATTCTTTATCTACTAAAACCTCTAAGGGTTTAATTTACTGATAGGTAAGTTATGATTTTATCCCTCTGGAATATTTGAGGCAGTATATTGACAATTCCAGCTCTTCCTGGATGCTGTGTCAGCAGTGCTACTTGATATGAAATGTAAACTTGATGATGACCTTCTGTTCAGCTGTGAATTTCATTTACGTTATACCTGCACTCTGAAGTTCCCTTGATTTTGTGGCACACAAGAGAAAAAATGTCTCATAAGGATCTTGACTATCCAAATCTTTGTGTTAACTTGTATGTCAAAGCTGTTGAAACTTGAAAGTTCCTAATGTATACGTGTTCCATAGACCCCCAGCACCTATAGCATAATAACAAGATGCAGCCCTAGAAACTGAGAAAAATGCCAACCTCAAAGCTGCCAAATTAACTAAATTTGTCAGAGAAGCAGTGAAAGCATCTGCAGGCTGAATCTCATGAATTTCATAAGGAAGAGAATCCCCCCAAATTGGGGCCAGGCACATTCCAGATGGCACAGATGGTTTAGCAAGTGACAGATTGGAAACAGAACCCAAATTATGAGCAAGTACATAAACAGAAATCAAAATTTCTCCAATAGGTAGAAGTCAAAGTCTGATGGGTCTTCAGAAACAATAATAACATGCTAATTTTAAGCCTCTAAAGGTAGCCAAGTGCAATGCTTGAATAAAGATGGAAGATGACAAGTTGTGAGAAGAGCACACAACTTTTAAGGAGCTGCCAAGCTTGGAGTAGATCCTAAAAAGAGAACCCCAAGTGCAGCTATAATCCAACCTGGAAACTACAGATAAACAAGTCAAGATTTTGTTAACTCATTGCAAAACTGATCTGAAAGCTGGATAGAAAAAAAAAAAGACTTTGTTAATGTCTTTTTTTTTAAATCAAAATTTGATTTTGACTGACTTGTATGAGAGCCAATTTATAGATGGGTGAAAATGTGCAAATCATGAAAACAGTAAGTACCCGTGACCATGTGAAGGAAATGTGTGAAACCAATAGGAGCAATGAAATAATAAGAAGCAAGAATATTTCAGTTTCAGTAAGGGAGGGAAGGAAATCACACCAGAGCTAACCCACAAAACAACATATGGGGAAAAGCGAGAGGAATCATAGCTCAGAATTAAACAAAGACTGATTATTTTATACTTCAGTAATGCAAACCCCCTGTATGTGCTGTGTTTAAATTCAAGGCAGCAGGAAAATGGAATTAATAAAATAGTAACGCTAATTACATCGTAGGGGCATTTTAAGAACTTGAGAGTGTGAAAATAGTAATTGTAGGTTTCTGTGTGTGTATGGATATGTATCTGTATGCACATGCATATCAGTGTGCACGTAGATATTTATACGCACAACTACAATATACATGAATAAGATTTTATAGCTGCATCTCCCTTTAAGCCATTGGCAATCCAGCCATCCTGTTGGTGACAACACTGTCATCCACTAGCAATGGATCCTTGGATACTAAGAGCCAGCTGTGGTTTTTATTCATGTATGTGACCCAGTGAAGGATTTATGTAGAGCCAGAGTGATGGACAACATGCTGTGGAGCTGCCATTCTCTTTCCTAATACCTCCCAGGCTCTTCTGGCATTGTAGGAAAGGAGTATTTTGCTGAGAGAGGGAAATGCAAATAAAAGAAGTGATGGTCTGGTCATTCAGGCCATATGGCACGATTAGCTCTTCTGTGTGTTCCTTCTACAGGGCAGCTATGAACATACTGTCTCCTGTCTGTGTTATGGACCTGAGTCTATTCACCCTCCTACAGCCATGCACTGTGAAGAGGCTGGAGCATCATAGCAGCTCTGCTGTGTCCCACCATGCACATGCATTCCTCTTCGTTTTTCAGGCTTATAGAGTGTCATTTCATCCCATAGGTTTTGTTTATGCTTTTATCCGGCTCAATGTGATAAATGTGCATCCATGGGAGCCAGGTCAAGCTCTGGATTTGTTCTGGAGCTGCAGTTTGGAGGAACTGTCTTATACCAGAGATTACTCCATAGTACTTCCGGGCAAAGCTGTATCATAGCTGTTCCGTCACCCACATCAGGAAACATTTTCATCAAAAACAATATGTGTAGCCTATGAATAGACCATACGATGGATGTTTGAGAAAATTAAGCAGGAGAAAATATCCATCTCTGAGCAGCTGTACCTCCTGGCCAGGCACATCCCATCTCTTCATCCTTAACCGGGGCTATCTGCACTGCTATCTTGGTGCCTCCTCCCCTGCTTTTTTATTTCCCCGCCTTTCTGAATTTCTTTGATATTCAGATCAACTCAAAAATGCTCTCAGATCAAGCAGCGGAAAAAGCAGTACTTTAAGTAACAATTATAAATCCTGGATGTGCACTGGAGGTTTCTCCTCACGTCTGCCCCCCCAGCACCATCAGCATGCTTTCAGGGCTGACGCTGCCTGCCTTCCCTGTTTGCCTGAGCAATAGAGAAAGCTCCTTTGGGGGCAAGCAGAGACCCCCCCGAGCTGTCTCCTCTGATGTGCAGCATCTGCTGAGCAGGCAAGAAAGGGGAAGGTAGCCTTACTGGGGGGTAATGCACATCCCAGGGTGCAGGCAGCAAGCCCTTAGCAGAATGAATTGGCGGCTTTCATCTGACGAGGGGCAACACGCTTAATTAGATGTCTCCAGAGAACTGTAGGTACTGGATGATCCCCTAGAAGGGGAAGGTGGTAACAAAGGTGGAAATGCAGTAGGTGGCATGGTGTGCAGGGGCTGCAGCCCCTTGGCGATGCCGTGGCGTGACAGATGTGATGGCACGGCGAGGGCATCACATGGAGCCGCTCCTGCAGTGTGTCCCCGGCACAGCAGGAGACCCTATTAAAATGTGAGAGAATTGCCAGCTTTCCTGCAGAAAAAAGAAATCGTGTGACAATTTGTCCAACCCCAGGCATCAGCAAAGGAATGGGAATATCATCAAGGAAAAGGCCTATTCCCACCTCTCTCCTTGGATGTTGTGCAGGGCCCCCCAGCAGCACCCCCGGGTGCCTGCTTTAGGGCTGTGCTAGGTGTGAACAACTAATTGCTAATTAGATATGGCTGAGGGCTGTGATCCCAATTGTTTGGAGCAGATGTTTAAGGGAAAAACACATTGGCCCACTCTCTGGAAATAAAAATGTCTAAAATCTCTGTGTGCTGCCATCTGTGGAGGTGGTGGGTTTCTTTCACTGAAGGCTGGTGCCAACATGTGGGTCTCTGCTCAACAAGGCAAGGCAGGTGCTGAGAAATGTTCCTGATTGCTGGGAATTCCTCTGCAGTTCCTGGGATACCCACATCTTCCCCTCATTGGAGTTGCCATTGACTTCAAAGGGAGCAAAAACTCAAGCTGGGATTCTGCAAAGGGGTGTTTTGCTAGCACCAGCTTTCTCAAAAAATACCAGGACTCTTCCCACTAGGAACAGATTATCTAACCTGTCTTTTTTTCCCCTCATTATTCCCTTTGCTATGACTGTTAATTTTTTTAAAGTAATTTAGTCCTTTCTCTTTCCCACATCCACTTCAGATCCTTGATCCTGCATAATACTTTCTCCCTGACCTCACAGTCTGTTGCCATGGAAATTGGACTTTGTAACTTCACTGATGGATTAGGGAGTAGACAAAAGATAGACTGTGTAGGAAATGAACCTTCATTTGCTAAAGAGGCAAGATTCTGCCCATGGCTCTACTGCTATCAGGCCTGAAGAAGCCATTTTCAGCAAAGCCCTGTCTCTGCTGTGGCTGAGGTCCACCATGGGATAGGAGTACAACTCACAGGCAGTGCTGGAATAGGGAGTCCCATGCATGCCTCTTGGTTGCTTGTAGACAGATGCCACAGTTTCATCAGCAGCTGAACTGGACTTCAGGGTGCAAATTCAACCCTTCATTTGCCAAGCCAAAGACACAAGAAAAGAATCATAGAATCATAAAATAGTTTGAGTTGGAAGGGACCTTTTAGATCATGTAGTTCCAACCTCCTACTATAGACAGGGGCACCTCCTTCTAGACCAGGTTGCACAAAGCCCCATCCAGCCTGACCTTGAATGCTTCCAGGGAGGGGGCATCTGCAACCTCTCTGGGCAACCTGTTCCAGTGTCTTGCTACCTCACAGTAAAGAATTTCTTCCTAATATCTAGTCTATATCTAAATATCTAGTCTAAATACCTAGTCTAGTCTAAAAGGCTCTCTATTAGTAAGGCAAGGCCAAAAGTCCATTTAACATTTTGGCTTGACCTAATGTTTGCTGTAGAAAATTGTTAATGGTATCCTTTGACTTGCTTACCTCCCAGGGATCATCATAGAATCATAGAATCATTTCACTTGGAAGGGACCTTTAAATGTTACCTGGTCCCACTCACCTGCAATGAACAGGGACACCTGCAGCTAGATCAGGTGCTCAAGGCCCCATCCAGCCTGACCTTGAATGTCTCCAGAGATGGGGCGTCCACCACCTCTCTGGGCAACCTGTTCCAGTGCCTCACCACCCTTACTGTAAAGTTCTTCCTTATATCCAATATAAATCTCCCCTCTTTCAGATCACATGATGCTGTCCCCATGCAGTGTGCAGCATGTGTCACTGAGAGAGAGTGTACCTGGCTGGCACAGCGCTCCTCCCAAGCAACGCTCTGCTCTCCCAGTACTTTCTGCATCACTTTGTTGACCATCCCCCGGGGTCCCCACAGCCTCCAGGGCTTCGCTTGACATTTCGGTTGAATGTGACGCCTAGCAGCACTTGCCCTCAGCACCATATTGATGTCACTTTGCTGGATGTGAGCCAAGCATCCAAAGGGCAGTGAGGCGGTTAACATGATAATCACGTTGCATCCCAGCCTCTCCGTATGACAGAGCTCTCTGCTCCTGTTCATGATGCTGCCACGTTTTCCTCCGAGGGCACATGTGACTTAAGCAAAGTGGCAGAAGGGAAAGAGGCAAGTCAGCATTCATCGGGGAAAAATTATCTGTAGCCAAAAATGGTAATACTGGTGATTACAATGAACATCAGGAGTGATTACCTCCACTGTGGGATGCTGTCAGCTGGGACCAATACACCTCTGAGGACTGAGAACCCCAGTAAGCACTGGGAGAGCTGGAAAATGAGTAACCAGGTGAAAGCAGGAGGAGGAGCGGCCATCTCACCAGGGCTGGTGCCTCTGCTGTGAGGAAAGATGAGAGGTGCAGCAGCTGGAGGAAGTGCAGCTGGCTGCAGGCAGCAGTTAGCGTCTGGCTCAGCATTCAGCCCTACTGAACCCTCACAATGTGGGGCCACCACTCAGGGTCATCCTAGATGTTTGCCAGCATTTCAAGCCCTGGCATGGTCTCTGCCTTCCTTCTGCCTGGCAGTTTCCTTCCTGAAATAATCTTATTCTGGAGATGTCACCATAGTATCTTTCCTCTGCATTTCCCACTGGCACTGAGGGACCGCTATGCAGTCAGCCATGGTTCCGTCACTCTTTGCCATTGAATCAGGGGCTGCATTTTAATGGAGGATGTAGCAACATTGCTCATGCAATGCACTTCCCATCTGAACCAGCAAACTGATTGCTGTGATCCATCTGTGACACAGCTGTGATATCACCAGCTGAACCAAGAACACTTCCCACTCTAAGTCCTTTCTTAATGGAGCTATACCATACTTTAAAAACATCCACGATGAATTTATCTCCAGTTGGATCTAAATCCTCCAGAAAACCGTAGATTTATTACCTCTATCATGTGTAAAATATCTTCTTTGTACCTCATATCAGCTTCTTTTCAAACCAAACGCTACTTACGGTTATGGCATACTTACATTACAGTCACTTACCATCGTATGTATTGTGTTCCTGCATGGCTTTAAATGCTAAAGGACACCTTCCTGCCCCGTTGGAAAGGAGGGGGAGAGCAGAAAAGCCATGTATTAGCAAAATTGCTGTCATTTATTTCATCACATCAAGGCAAGTAAAGCTGAAATAACCAATCCATTATAAGGGAGGTAATACATCATTCATTATTTGCTGCTTGCTCTGGCAGTCCACTGGCTCAGCACATACACACTTATGGATTCGGTATATGGAAAGGTATAATGAATGTGCCGTTGGGATGAGCAAAATTAATGCTAATGTTTACTGCTCTGCAGTGACTGTTGTGAATCAACTGTTTCCCCCTCCCTCACCATTTGCCCCCCTCTGTACATGCAGGCAATGTTCCTTCTTTTGAATATACATCCCAGCAATCCCACCAGTGAGCCGATCAGCTGGGGCTCCTGCTCTTCAGCAGAGCAGAAATAGCACAAGGGACTCGGGGGTGGTTTTGCCATACAGCTGTGCCCTCCTGTGCTGCTGCTGTGCCGTATGAGAGGGTAGCTGCAGGGGACTGCGGGCTGCCTGCTTCTCTCCTCCAAATATTCTGCTCAGAATCTGCTGAAGTGGCTCCTGGGAAGGCAGGGGCAGGCAGGGCAGCATGGCTGACGTACGAGCTTGGGTGTGCTTCTTTTGAATTCTCTTTGTCCTGACGTCAAACCCCACCTGTTCCTTCACATGCTGCTCTGTGCTGCCTTACAAAGAAAGAAGCTGATACGTGATGTCCTACCTCATCACAGTCACTTGTTGTTGGATACAACAGGGCATGCTTGAAGTTTGGTGTTTATAGATCCTGGACTCATTAACTATGTGTTTGGGAAGTGGATCCATAAAACAAATTAGCCCTGAGTGATGCATCAGTGCTCCCTACACCGCAGGCATCATTCATTCCTGTGCTGCTGTTCTGCACTGCGAGCAGCAGGAGCACCCCCAGGTCTGCTGAGAGCTGCTCCATGTGCAGACCCCAACCAGCTGAGTCTGTACTAAACCCTGCTCTCAGAGGGAAGCTAGGGAGAAGCGCAGGGTCACCTGTCACCTGAATGTAACTCATTTAGTAGGAAGGACAGCAAAACCTTGTGTTGCGGATGCTTTAGAAATAGCATCATTGTATTATTTTTAAATAACAATGCTGTATGTTTTCCGAGTGGTGAACATCCTTCTAATTTGTCTCTCCGCCTCTCAGCGTTCCCATGTCAGCTAAATGGGAGTTGCATGCATGCACCTGGGGTAGCGCAGCCCCATAAATATGCATACCCTGTAATCCATTTCCAAACAGGAACAACTTCTGTTGTTCTGTTGCACTATTAACTTCTGAAACCAGACAGAAGGCTACGTGTCTGAATCTGCTCTCAGCTCTCTCCTGTAACCTCTGTGACGTCAGTGCATTGCAGGTGCCTCGTGGAAGGGCAGGTCCTGCTCCCCTGCACCTTGTTATGAGTGTCGGTGTGGGGGGTGAACCCGATGGGGATTCCTGGTAGCATCAGGGGACTGTGCCAGCTTTTTGTCTCAGCAGCATGAAGCAAAAACAGCAGGGCAGACACCTGGGTCCTTGAGGAAGTGCTGTCTTCTGCCCACAGTACTTGCCCTTGATTGCCCCCAAACCATGCTTCAGCACCTCAGCATCCCTTGGTATGGGCACTTCTCCCTCAGTATTCCTGTATCTGCCAGAAGAGCTGGATCAAGAGCAAACTAAGTCATTCATGGCTCACTAGAGCAGTGAGTGCTTGCAGCGTTTGACAATGTGACAACTGAGTAATGACATGTTTTCACATGGTGGCCCCATGTGATGTCTTCAGTGGCTGCACGCTCTACTGGAGACTCCCTGTCCTGGGAGTGACATGTGAAGCAGGGTAACATACATGGTGTTCTGTAATCAGTGCCTTTGGCTAAGGATGTGCGTCATGCTGCTCAGAACATTTTTAAGTGCAAATATTTTTGAGCCAAACAGGGACATCTAGAACTAAAACAGTTTTTGCTGCTATTCTGTGCATCACGTGCAACAGAGGAGGTCAGTTTTTAGGCACTGAGCTTAAATTTCTGCTTGAAGCAGCATTCTCCATTATGAGCAGATAGACCTTGGGCTTTTGTTTCCACAGGCTCAAATTTTGATAAATCTATCTTGCCCTTTCCAAAGCTGCAGAAGATGAGTATGAGCTCAAATGTTTCTTGGACAATGAATGGGTTAGCAAGTTGCAACGATTACAGTGTCCCTGCAGTGCCCGACAGAGTGATGGGATCAAGACGTGTCTTGATGTAAAAGACATCATTGCATTTGGTGATGATAAAACCACAGGACAGGCTTTGCAGCAGCTCATGTGGTTCTGGCTGTGAGGCTGAACCTGAAAGAGAGCTCTGCCGAAGCTGGTGGGGAGTGAGGAGCTGGGTGAAGCCGTGCAGACGTTCCAAATAGTCATCGTGGCAGAGTTCCTGTCTGCCAGACATGCGAAACAGATTAAAATCACCCTAAACAGCCTATGATTATCTGATGCTCAGAGCAAAAATGTCTCTTCTAGGAAAGGAGAAAGCCACAGGCCCACTCAGGAACATGTAACATCTTACAAAGCTAATTTATAGCCAAGAATTGAGAATTGTTTATTGGTCCTGTGAAAGTAAACCACTATTATAGCTTCAGCACAGTTTCTGTTTCCAGGCTCCCCTCCATTTTTCAGCTGCTCCAGATTTTCTCAGGCACGTTCTGCAGGTGGAGCAAGGTACTTTTCAGGCTTGGCTCCAGCCCAAAGGTGAGTATTTTGAGAACTCTCAGCAAAATCAGCTTGGCTGTTTTTATGATATGTGGGTGTGAAGAGAAACCAGCTATTCCTATTTGTTCCGGTTGCAGCTTCTCTGCCCTCATAACTCAAGAACAGCTGACGATAGGAAATTTGAACTCAGCTTGTTTTATAGACCTCGGTGATGAAGGAGAAAACAGTTCATGTCTGAAGAAAATCAATTCAGTACTTCTAAAGTTGGGAACAATTAGAGTCGAAGGCCAAATTCTGCTTTGAATTACAGCAGTGCCGCCCCACCAAAATGCCATTCTGAGGGCAGATTCATCTTGGCACATCCTGTACATGTTTATGAAAAAGTTTGTTTTTTTCCTCAAATGCTAAACAGAGATTGAAAGGAAAAATGTCAGATTTATTCTGCATAAAAGGCCCAACTCCAGCTCTGATGCCAATCCATGAGTTGAGGTATAAATAATGTGCATTCAGCTCAGAGTAAATATCTCAGCCATATCAATGAGAGGTTTGCACAATGATCAGAAATTGAACAATTGTAGATAACATTATTTATTCTGCACACATTTCTCATATCCAGTGTTACTCGGTAAGAAAATATACATGGTCCACCATTTTCTATTTTCATTTTTCTCTATTCCCCTTTTTCCTATCTCCATCTTTCTCCCTCCTCCCTGTCCTAGAGCATTTCCTCTGTCCTTCCTTCTTCCTTTCCTTCCCCACAGCAATGCTCTCTGCCTGCCATCTGCAGAGATCTCTCTAATGGTCCTCCCCATTCCAGTGAGTAGTAACCAAAGAGTTAATGCTGTCGTTTAAGTGTCGGTTTGGGGCTTTGACATTACATGTTAGTGACATGGAGAAAGATGTACTTGGGAAAAACATTCATTTTTTAGAAATGCAGAACACATGCATAGATTGTATCTGAGTAAATAAAAGTGTTGTGAGATCAGTCACATAAATCCATTGAGTGGGTTTGAGCCAGCCTTTGGTATGAGGTTTTCCTTAGGGGAATATTGTTGCTTCTGTCAAGCTGAGGCCTCACATGAAATGCCACAAAATTTCATTGGAGGAGCCCTTCAGTAAAGTGCCCCTTCATCTTGAGATGGTAAGCTGTAAGTGGTTAAAGGGAATAGGCATGCTAAAACCTCTTATATCTATAGCGTATTTACAGAAAGTGGATTTTTCCAGTCCCTGCCTGTTACTGGATTGTCGTGTGCCATATCAGGCAAGCTTAGGAAGTCGAGATCTCCTCCTACGACCATTCCTTGCCATCCCTTGCAGCAGTGCTCTGCTCAGCTAGCAGCAGGGTGTAGCTCAGGTTGGTGCATCAATGCAGAGTCTCATCCATTCAGTTCCATTTTATTTTGTTTCTTGTTAACCGGTCAGAGCACTCGACTGAGCCAAGCCTCAGTCATTGTGACATACGTTTAGAGGTAAGCAAATCTGATTGTGGCTTCACTTTGCATGAGCAGTCATCCTTTTAAATTTGTTTTGTCTTCACAAGCTGTATGCCATGCATACTTGGTATGAGATTTTGCTGTAGGTCTGGATCATGCTGCATCCTATGAGACAGTTTGGCCTAGGATCTTCTGCAGTCTAATATGTAGTCTTGCAAATCTGGCTTTATATCCTGTCCCAGTAGAGAGTACACTGCTTGGGCATTTCAGACCATCTCAGTGTGCTCCATCTGACTCATGGGACTGCCTTTCTCGGGCAGATAGTGTCAATAGCTTTTTCTAACTTCTGACAACGTAAGGATCTTGATGTGTTTACTGGAAGAGGGGCCTAGATCTAAACTATGGAAGATAACATTTTTTTCTAGTCTGTTTATCAGTAACAAAAGTTAAGTATCACATTTAATGCGTATGTTAATAAAAATAACACAGATGTGCCCAGCCTTTTTCCCCCACAGCTGCTGCTCTCACCTGCCTGTGCCTTTGAGTACACAGGAGGGATGGATTGTCAATCCAAAGATTTCTTCTTTGGGCACGAAGACTCTTCAGTGTAATCATATCCACCTCACTGAAAGAAATGTAAAAGTACACCGTCAGCCATTTGCTAAGAATGAGATTTGCATAATTGCCATCAGCAACGCTTATTCTGTGGAGGTTGAGTTTGATCGTATTCATTCCTGAGAATGAATGGGTGATTCATTTTTTTTTAAATGGAGATTACAATTGGTTATTTGGTCCTACCATCCAAAAATATTATTCAGCTTCTCCCTTCCCCTTCTCTCCTCCTTTTCCTCCTTCTCCTTGCAATCAGTGTGTTAGTTTAAGGCTGGTAGCTCAACAGCTCTGTCTGAGGAGGGAAGTGTAGGGTGAAGCACATTTTGACGTGATCCCATTAATGAACTGTGCTGCAGTTATTAGGCTGGAGATCTGGAAGGGTTTCTCTGCACTTCTGGCTTTAAGCGAGTCGTAAAAATGTCATCCAACAGTGAAGTGGTCTTGGCCTTGCAACTTTCCAGGTTCAGAGCCAGCCCCAGGATGGCTCCATGTTGTCTGTGCTTTTTGGGTTTCATAGGGCCAAACAACTCATGTGAGCTAAGGATCTATCTGTTGCTCTCAATCACGTGTAAGATGGTCAAATTTGTGTTGCCTCGGCCAGAAATCCAAAACAGTGGGCCAGATGGAGTCCCACAAATCCTCCTGCAGGAGAAGGCAAATGAACCTCTTCTAGCCATCCATTCATCCATGTGTGACTGGAGAGGAATGATCCATTGACTCTTGACTTCTATTTTTAGTGGAAAAACTATTGCATTGTGGAGTTAAAAGCCTCCATTGAGTCATACAGGACAAATTTTAGCATGTTGTAGAAGATAGTGATCTTCATTAAAATCTGAAGGATTTTAAAGACTAATTTCTACAGCAACCTGCTGGTTTCATCCCTGCTAGTATCTCAGTGTGGTTCTTCTCCCAGGCTGCTGTATGGGCTGCATGGCAGCAAGTAGGAAAAACCTGTATGTGAGTGTACCCCAAAGCTTGAGCTACCCTCTTCCTTCCCATGCTATTACTGTTCTGGACCCATCAAGGGAGTGAGATTTAAAACATTTCCCTTTCATGCAGAAACGAAGCAGAGCAGTAGTCTCCACGGTGACTCAGTCTCTCTTTGGGCACATCTTTCTTGCAGCCATTCCAGGAGCCTATAAGTATGGCTTTCCAGCTACGCCCTTTCTCCTTCATCCATGTCCCTGCCCCATGCTGGCATCAAGGTCTGGGATAGATGATGAGACAGAGATGTTAGGGCAGTTCAGTGCTGCGTGTACAGTCTTCTTGGATCAGAGGGGTCTTGGGGAGGGAGGCTGTGCTTTGCCTGTGCCCCCAGAGCCACTCTGTAGAGCAGTAAGGAATTCGAGGAAAGCCCTTGCTCAAGTTAAAGCTTAGCGTCACTTGTTTTGGTTTCCAACAATTCCGTGTAATATTTCATTTTTAAAAATACATACATTTATTTTGTTTCCGGGGGTCATTTTTAAAATAGCTCCCAAGAACTGTTGCCATTGTATCCAGCCTTCAGTCAGGCTCTGCAGAGAGCGGCTGTTCCATGCAGAAAGGCTCTTTTTGCTCAGCTGCTCCTGAGACCCCAGTAAGCATACAGACGATGTGCGCTTCCTCTGCTTCAGTTTAGGGCTGAGCCTTGCACTGCTGCTTCTCCTCCTGTCTTCTGGAAATATCACAGCTGGACCAACTCCAAACCTGGAAAGTTTTAGCCCCATTAAATAATTATTGTGGCAGTTATGTGTCTCTTAAAAACCACAGGCTTATTCTGGAACCATAATTTTGGTCTGTGCCTTAAGTACCTTCAATCCTTGTGCCATCATTTCAGTCCTTTCTAAGCTTTTCCACATGCATTTTTAATACACGCCAAAGATTTTACACATGAAAAAAGAGAAAGTTTGGAAGCAGCACTGAGTAAGTTAGGTAATACAATGCAGATTCAAGGAATAAGTCTGGATTCTCTTTTTCCCCTACATGGTGTGTGCCACGTAGCTTGGAACTTCAGCCTCTGCCTTTGACACGTGCATGGTATAGCTAGAGCTTCTTTCTACAGATAAGCTGGAAAAAAAACAGGGAGTCAAGCTTGAGCTCAACACAAAGAGTTATAGAGCCTTTGACTGCACTTATTTACTAAAAGCAGAGATTAATTTGGCTGAGGAAATTAAAAATATGTCAGAAAAAAAATGGTAGAGGGCCCAAGGCACTGCTGATAAATATGAAACATTTAGATCTTGCTAAATGTATTTTTTTCATAATTACCAGTATATGGATCTGTATTGTTCAGAGCCCTAACAGTGAATCTCCTGTGATGGATGCACAATAAAACAGGACTAATTGGGAGCATTAATTTAGGCAGAGGCATATCTTGACACAGAGCTCTCAGGAAGAGATCCTTTATACTGCCTTAGCGGGCACAATGTGTTTGCCTGCAATTTGCAAGCTTGGATCACACCACCTTCACAAACCATTGCAAACTGCTACTGTGTCTCTTTTTCCCCCCCTCTTTTTGTTTTATTTCCCCACTGATAAATATCTCAGACCCAAGGTCATCTTAAGGAAATAGCTGTAATGCAATAGAAACGTTGCTGTAGGTGCTGCCGTGTTTCTGGCAATGTAATTGACAGTGAATGAGCATGCAGGAACAGCTCCCAGCAGGGACACTTTTGAATAAATATACAGAAAATAAGACCAGCAGAATGGCAGAGCAATGCATTGCATAAAGAGCTGCATACTGTACATCCCCTCAACAATCGGTACTCTATGCCTGTAACAGCACAGGAGCTAACTAACTCAAGTGATTGCAAATAATTATGTGCAGTTTGATACGCTGGCTAAACATAGTCCTGTGAACAGTGAAAAATATGCAGCCGTGCTCTCCGTTTTCATACAGGAATTTGAGAATAGTCACCAAGGTTGCCCCAAAAATGATCAGTTTATGTTTCTGACTCCATTTTCAGTCAACATGAAAACATTACCTTCAAATTTTCAAATGGAATGTATAGATTGCAATCAGATATTGAACTCAAAAATACGATCATGTCTCTTTACTGGACTTTTATAAGACCTCTCTTAAAAGAGAAAAATATCCCTCGCTTCACAGTCACGCCTTATTCATGTCATTGCTTTTGACAATATGCATGTTATTGAACAACTGTTGTCAAAGATGAAGCACAGGAAGAGTAAAACTTCATAAAGAATCTCTGACGAGCACCTTGAGAACTCACTAAGAATTGCAGCCACTGCCACCAAACCAGACTGGTGTGTTAGTGTCACAAAACTAAGGTCGAACGTCCCACTAGTCTTATGGTTTTGTTGCTCTGTATAGTATATATTTTACAAGAGCTGCCCCAAAAGTAAAGCCTGCTATTTTATTATGTTAGCCTGTGACATCAGAGGCAGATGTTGGTGGTATGACAGTAGGGGATGAAAACCTTCCCACCAATATTCTGTTACATTTTGTTGCCACGTGACAGACGGCAGCAGAGGTGGCTGATGTGGAAGAGCGTGTGAATCAAAGGGGTGGAACTGAATTGCTCTGTGAAAAAAAATAGGCCCAGTGACATTCATCGACACTTGCTGAATGCTTATGGAGACCAAACAGTGGATGTGAGCACAGTGATGCGTTTCACCAGTGGTGACAGTGACAGTGGGTCACCTCCACTGGTGCAGGTTTTGACATAGAGCCTCCTGTTCATCACTGGTGAAAATGCATAGCTAATAGAGGTGACTATGTTGAAAAATAGTGTTTTGCTGCTGAGAATTGCTCTATCAAGCAGAGTTACTGTGTTTGTTGTATCTGTTGTAGTTTCCATGGAAATAAATAGGAGGCATTACTTTTGGGGTGACCTATATATATGTGACCCAAGACAATTCTTCACTCAGTGTGGCCCAGGCAAGATGAAAAATTGGACACCCATGATCTAGTCAAACCACCAAGTCATCCCCACCGTGCCCACCAACCATGTCCCTCAGTGCTACCTCCATGCGCTTCTTGAACACCTCCAGGGACGGTGACTGCACCAATTCCCTGGGCAGCCTGTGCCAGGGCCTCACCTCTCTTTCTGAGAAGAAATTCTTCTTAATATCCAACCTGAACCTCCCCTGGCACAACTTGAGACCATCCCCTCTCATCCTATCGCTGTTACCAGGAGAAGAGGCCAACCCCACCTCACCACAGCCTCCTTTCAGGCAGCTGTAGAGAGTGATCAGGTCTCCCCTGAGCCTCCTCTTCTCCAGACTGAATAATCCCAGCTCCCTCAGCCGCTCCTCGTAAGATTTGTGCTTCAGATCCTTTACAGCTTCATTGCCCTTCTCTGGACACACTACCGGGCCTTGATGTCCTTCTTGCAGTGAGGGGCCCAAAACTGAACACAACACTCAAAGTGCGTCCTCACCAGTGCTGAGTACAGAGGCACAATCACTTTCCTGCTCCTGCTGGCTACTCTATTTCTGATACAAGCCAGGATGCCAATGGCCTTCTTGTCCATCTGGGCACACTGCTGGCTCTCGTGCTGCTGGCTGTCCACTAACCCCCCCAGATCCTTTTCCTCTATGCAGCTTTCCAGCCACTCTGCCTCAAGCCTGTAGCACTGCATGGGGTTGCTGTGACCAAAGTGCAGGACCCGGCACTTGATCTTGTTGAAGCTCTCACAACTGGCCTCAGGCCATCAGTCCAGCCTGTCCATATCTCTCTGTAGGGCCTTCCTACTCTCAGGCAGATCAACACTTCAGCCCAACTTTGTGTCATGACCTTGCTGCATGCCAGGTGATAACTTGTTTTTTAACATTCCTGGACCAAGCAGCTGCTTTCTGGATTTTTGGTATGAAAAGTTCCAGGGTTCTGTTTAAATCTCCTGTTTGACTGAAACATGGATTTCCAACAAACCGTGTGAAGGAAGCAATAAAGCAGCCATATGGTGGTGGTGCTGATGGCTTCCTAGTCAGGATGGTTGGGACTGCTGCCTGTGGCCACCAGCGCTTTTGCTGGGAGAGAACAAAACCTGAGCCCCTCTGCTCCTCTGTCCACTCATTCCAGTTATTAATTGCTGTTACTCTTCACATAGTTTCCTGTTTCTCATTTGGTGACATTGGTCTTCAGCTGCCAGCCACATTTTATCTCTGCTGGTTCCTTCAGTTTTCCTGTGTTCTCCTCTCAGAGTCATTTACATGCTGAATAATGTGACTAATTGCAGCATGGTTGTCCTGATTTACACCAGTGTAGCAGAAGCCACCATTTTTCCCACAGGAGTTTCCTGACACTGCTATCGATGGCCCTGTAATTGGTCCCTCAAGCACGTCTGCCTTTATTTATTTCCATCTAGTCCTTTCAACACAGATCGAATGGGGCTGAAACTCAGCACTTTACCTTAAAATTATGTCCTTCGTATAATGCTTCTTGATATTCCTTCCTCTCTGTGTCCTGACCTTTAGCGAAGCCGTTGCTAATATATTCTCTTAGCCATGGTAGTTAATGTTAATGCAAAGACTGATGTTCTCCTGCAGCTTCCATGCAGATATGCCACACTAAGCACTCCGGCTCCAAACAGGATTGCTTCCCTGTGTTTCCTTTTACTGTGGGAATAATTTTACTGCTCCGGTGCAATGACAGCTGAGGATGCTTAAAATGAGAGGGAGAAAAGGGAAAATGTAATAAGTGCAAAGTGAGACAAGACACTTCTGTCAGCATTATCATTACATTTCATGGGAGTGTAACATCTGACTGCCATTCAGCTCCTTCAGCACGTGTCTGTGGAGAACCCAGAGTGATGTTAAATTGTAGCTCATCCATAGCGCTCCAACATAAAGTTCACAACTTGTCACAGTTCTGCTGTGCCCCAGCATCAACGTTATGTTTTGTGTATTAATAAATTAAGTCCAGACCAAAGGAAAGCCTGCATCAGAGAGGGATAAGTGGCAGAAACATGTTATTAGCTATGGCAGGGATGAATTTGTCTTTCCAAATGCATTGCTTGGTGCGATTACACTTCCATCATTTTGGAAGAAACAACACACAGTTGGGTTTAAAATTTGTTCCCCATGTGTCAGGAGACCTCCAGTCCCACCTTGGAGCACATCAGTCGTATAGACAAAGGGCTGTGCAGTGAGACCGGCTGCTGCCACTGAGGCAGACACTGAAACCACTAAAAAAATTGAACCTTCTCAATGCATGGCATTTCTGCATTCCTGCCAGGACGTCATGCATTGCTCTGCCCCCGGCTCCAGCCCCAGCAGCCAAGTAAAATCATAGAATCATAGAATCACAGAATGGCTTGAGTTGGAAGGGAAGCCCATGGGCACAGCTGCCACCCACTGGATCAGACTGTCCAGGGCCCCATCCAGCCTGGCCTTGAATGCCTCAAAGGATGGGGCCAGAAGGCTCTCAGTTAGTTATTGCAGGGGAAGGGGAGATAAGGTGTCTGCGTCCTATCACCAACAACATGACGGGTATTAGGGAAACAGGAGTCAGGGCTGGATGGACAGCCAGGCTGAGCTCCCAAAGAATCCCCAAAGGGCCATGTGCTGACAGGACAAGACGGGAAAGCTGGTGCCTGTAATCTCTTCACAAGAGCTGGTGTGTGAATAATCAGAAGGTGTTAGGGTTGTCAGTCCAATTTCCTTCCAAAATAAAACCAAGTGCCGACGTGATGACATTTCAAGAGTGGGTGGAGTAGATTCTGTTCCGTATATAGAGGCAGGTTTATCCAGAAAGAAGGGAGAGACAAATAAAATAGGTAACTTACAAAGTACTGTGGGAATAATGCTGCTATAGAGCTTATGCTTATGATTAGTATTATCTAAACAATGATTCTGTGTTGTTGGTTCAAAGATGTGACAGCACCAGCCCGTCCCATTTGAGGCAGGATGAAACTCCAATGACCCGAGTCCACTGTGAACACTTAAACAAGGGCTCAAGGAAAGGTGTTCATGTTTAAAGTTTTATCCATATTTATTATCTCTTCAGTACAAACTTCATGGAAGTACCCCTGTAAGGACAGAAAATCACATGAAAACTAGTGATTTTACATGATTTGTAAAGTCTTTGTAACCCACATTGACTTCAAATGGTATTTTGGACATGGAGCGTGTTCTGATGGAAAGGCAAGACCAAAGCATGCTCAGAATAACATGCAGAAGCAATACACAGATATCAGTAGTGGAATTTTTTTTAAATGGCCAGTGTGCATGTAAAAAGTGCCATCCACACGGAAAGGTGAAACATTGCACTGCGCTGTGTAACAGTGTTCGTGCTGAATAGGAAGTATGAATTGCAGAAATGAGTTAATAGAGCATATTTTTTGAAGTGAGGTCCTTACTGTAATGTCATGTGTATTTCTAGTAGAATTACTGATCCTCTGACTAATCGAGTATGCTGTATCACCTTCTCACCCTTGTGTTCTTTGTGTATGATACTGCATATCTCCA
Source organism: Numida meleagris (assembly GCF_002078875.1). Classification (NCBI taxonomy): domain Eukaryota; kingdom Metazoa; phylum Chordata; class Aves; order Galliformes; family Numididae; genus Numida; species Numida meleagris. Next base: position 42,619,884 of record NC_034410.1, read on the forward strand.
GCTATTGAATCTCATTCAGGAGCAACGATACTGAAATACGAGCAGCAGAGTCTGCTCTTGTTAGCAGAAATTATATCCAGCAGCTGCTGTGACCTTACTTACAAGAACGTATGATTTACTGCAGCACCTTGGACCATCATTCCTTCCAGGCCAATACCTAGCTTCAAAGGTTGGCAGACAAAATCCATATCTCAATACCTGTGTAATCTTTCAAATCACCTCGTGGAGCAAAACAAACCTTCCTGATCTCTGCAGTGAGCAGCTGATATTTTCAAGAATGGAATTTGATCCCACCCTTTTCTCTTGGTATGTCCTTAAGCTACACACAGCCCTGCCACTGTCAAGGTTCAGGCAGCACTGAGCATCACAACTCACTTTTTCCCTAGCAGCCTTACATCCACCCACTCCAAAGGCTTTCCCAGCCCTGTATAACCCAGCAGACAGCAAGGCCCTCACGTTGCAGCCTTTTTGGCTGTTTTAGGTGTAACCTCACATCCTTGGGCTGTGCTCGCAGGAGAAAATTTGAGTATGAAAACCCTCTCTACCCACTTCTAGCCCAGGTCCGCCCTGGGAATTACTCACAATCGCATTTTTTTTCCCAAAGCCAGAAGCCATCTCCCACACTGAAAATGCTGACTCCCTTGATCCTGACTTGGTTTGGTTCTCACTTGCCCAAAATGTGAAGGCATTCACAGAGGCAGTGAGTAACAGCACAGGCCCTTAGCAGGTCATTTACCCTCTCTGAAGTACAGCATCCCTTTTCCTTAAACTGAGCAATGGTCAAAAATCAAAGCAAAGCTTTCTTGCCTGTAAATGTAATAGTTTATGCCCAAGTTGCTTTCTAATTGTGTGTTACATGTTCTCATAACAAATCAATGCAGGCTCCTCATTATGAGCTCTCATTTGAGATCGAACCCAGGGATAACCAGGCACTTGGAGGTAATAATGAGTTTGAAGGGAGCATAAGTAATAAATCACCCACATTACTTTCAGTGAACAGATGAAAGGACTGAAATACCTTAAGGGGTTGTAGAAGTCAGTCAGCCTGTGCATAGCTGTAACATTCCTTCTGGCTGCAGCACCAATGTTTTTGTTCCTGCAACTGGAGAATTTGAGCACAGCTTTTGCTGTGGTAATAAACCTCTTTTCCTTCAGATAGTCAAGCTAAAAATGACTGTGCTGTAATGAAAGACTTTGTTGAGTCTAGAATAAATGTCCTCAATTGATAGGTAAGTTGGTGTAAATTAGTAAGAGCTGGTGGCTCCATCCTGAAGAAATGAGTTTTGGACAAGACATTATCACCTGGTGCTGGAATCAGAAGTCTGTGACTTGGTTCCTTAAAACTGCAAGGATTTGGAAAGGAGTGCACACCAAGAAGCTCCACCATGCTACCACCGCTCTCCAGGCCAGCAGGCGCCAGCTGTGCCTGCAGGGTCAGGCACACATCGTTGACAGCCTGCTTCAGCCAAATTATGGCTTGTATACTTACCCTCTAATGTGGGAAAAAGAGTGCTTCCTAAAGCATCGCCATGGAAAGACTCCAGCCTCTGCCCTCATCCACGCTTCACATTGGTGAGGTGCTGCTCTCTAAGGCTGTGTCTTGTCTACTGTGTAGACAAGAAGCTGGTTATGAATGTCCAAAGTGGTGAGACTTCCTCTGCTGGAAAGTATCACAATACCTAGACTGCGTTTTACCTTTTCAGACACCACTTTTATTAATCCCTTTATTGTTTTAAACAAACCCTCTTCTTGCTTTCTGATGATGCCATCTAAATAGGTAGAGGGATATGGGGTGGGATTAGTCTCGCCTAACTTTCATCATCTGGAAGGTGGATATCTAGGTAAAGCTCATCATCTCCTATGGGACCCCTTTTGCTCAGGGTAAGAGAGGGCCTCTCCAGGGTGTGAGTCAACCTGTGGCAGCTCAGAGACATACTTCAGGATGAGGTGAATTGCCCGCCAGAGCCACAGCTACTTCAGGCATCTAACTTTGGCATAGCTGAGGTTACTCACTGCTTTGGGAGGCTGTCAAAATCCATTGCTAAGATGGCTTTAAATCCTCTTTCCCCCCTTTTTATTGCTGCTTTTGAAATGGATACCCTTGCTTGAGTCAGCATCCATGACATCAACTACATCCTCTCTTTGGCAAGATCCTATTTTAAGCTTTCCATCGGAGGCCTCGGCTATTTGTGTCATTGTCAAAACTCTTCAGAAGGTCCAGTGACATTGATGGTAGGTCTCTCAGAAGCCAGAGGTTCTGCAGCAACATAAATAGGATCAGCAGCACTAAGTGCAGGTGAAAGAGAAGCCAGCTGCACATCCTTTCTGTCTCCCTTGGCAACAGCATCCTGCCAACAAAAACTGCTGCCAAGCAAAGGCTGCAAAGGAAGGGATGTGCATTTGCAAAGCTGAGGCTGGACAAGCTTTGTGTGAAAGGGAAGCTGTCAGACCAGGGAAGACTTGTGTGTTTTTAACATTATTTTTGGTTTGTTCCATGTGGTTTTGGACAAGGGAAAGCACAGGGCCCCTGTCCTTGTGAATAGTTTTCATGTGAAATTCCACATGACAGTCTCTGCAGTTTTGAGCCATATGTTTCCATCCGAGACAGCACACGGGGAAGAAGTCTGTGCTGAGTTACTGCTTACAGATGTGGCAAATCCTCCAGCAAAGGTTAAAATACGTGGCACGGCTCTCTTGTTACACCAGCTGCAGCTTCATGCTCAATCATTGTTTCAGCAGCCAGCTCTTAATAACCCCGAGTTCCAGAAACTGCTAAACAAGCTGATATTTGTAAAGAGCAATTTTTTCTGTAATGCACTGAGTATCTTTATTTAGAGGAACCTTCAGACTAGCAGCATTAGGGATGAAAAGTGAACTGCAAATGGGAGGGAGAAAAGGAACACCAGCACAAGAGCACAGAAATGCAAAGCAGATCTGAGATTAATGTTTGTACTCCGTCATTGCACATCCTCCATGAAATGATCGTGGCTGTGAAAACACTCTGTGTGTAAATAGGGGAAAAATACTTTTGTGATATGGTAAAAGCACCTGCCCTGGCTTCCTGATAGGGACTGTGTGCTCCTAAGATCACCACTGGGGTCATACTCTGAGGACCTGTAGCTGCTGGGGCTGCCAGACCTCAAACCCATCATCACAGTGTCACTCCTTTGTGATCCTGTATGATAACAGAGAAGGAGAAACTGGCTTTGCGCAGTAGCAAAATATTAGGAACAAATTCTGTGAGGACCCATGTAACAAATTGCTTGGGCTGTTTGGGTATGGTGGGAACTTTGAATCAAAGACTGAGGAACAGGGATTGTTGGGGGAATACCAGCAGTCGCCAACTTGTTGCACTCAGCATTTGCCCGTGCCCTCTGTGGAATTTGGCTGAACGGGGCACACTTCTGTGCTCTTTGGGCTGTGTGTTCTTCCAGACACCCAGCTGTGCCGAACAGAATAAGGGGGGCAGGATTATGGTTTTAAGAATCACAAGATTTGTGGACTTATTTGATGGGTACAAAGGAGAAACTACCCATTCATCACTGAGGAATGGAGATATAATATAATATAGAACATGCGTTTTGGTGCCAAAGAAGAAGAAGGAGGGAAGAGGATCCCTATTTCATTCCACATATTTTCCTCTGACAGGATTATTAATACCATTAGAGATAATTGAATGAAGTGGAAAATCTGGTGGGGGGTACAGAAGCAGGAGGTGGATCTGTGAAATCCACCCAGACACAAAAAGCTCAGCGCTGCGCTGGAGGGAGGGCACTCTGCCTCCAAACAGGGAAGGAGCAGTCTCACAAGGACGTGCAGCTGGGGTGCTTGTTGCTGTTTTGTTCCCAGAGAACGAGAACTGCCAGCAGTCCTCTGGCATCTGAATAGACCCGTGTCAGACAAACTGTATCTGGACTTGATGGGGAACCAAGCTGGAATACCAAGCAGCCCTTCGATCTGCTCGCAGAGAGAGGGACTGGCTCTGTAAGTAATCTTTGCAGTTCCAAAGGTACTCATAAAGGAGCGAGCTGTCTCGTTGCACAGCCCTGCAAGACACGCCTGCCTGGGCTGTCTCTGTCCTCATTCCTCCAAACCAGTTCCAACAATAACAGCAACTCCTGCCTGCAGCTGCCTCGTTAGGGAGAAGATGTATTTTTCCTTTCTCTACTGAGCGATGAAGCTTCCAAATCCGTGTGATGTGAGCAGGTGAGGATGTCTGCTGACAAGTCCAAATGATATTTTCAGGTAAGTGATTACTTTGAGCGAGCAGCTAGAGTCACGTTCTTTCTTTTTATTACCCTCCCCTCGGTAATTATTATTGTCCTGGGTTGTCGGTGAGCCCTTCTGGGAGGATCAGCAGCTCGGATGTCTGTATGTTTTTAGATAAATAGCAGATCAAAAGCATTTCTAAAGCACTGATAACCATAGTGTCTGTGAGTCGTTAGTGCAGAAGGGAAATGAATGGGGAGATGCCTGCTCTGTAACTGCATAAGACTGTAGTGTTTGTATCACTCATTGTGGAGATCCCTGGAGGACCAAAAATGAATTTTATTTGCGGAGTTTTCTGATGGAAATGCACCTTAGGAACAATAATGGTGTTCAGCAGTGTTTTTGTGTTGTTAAAGGACCAAGACATACTTGCTGCATGAAAACCATAGCTACCATTAATGTTGTTTCACAGGGAATGTCAGTGAGCACTGCTTAATTTGTGTTTATTCATGTGATTTCCAGAGCTTCTGCTGATGCTGCGCTGCGTTACTGCAAATAGAGCTGTTAATCCATGTGTCTCATTCTGTACGTTTTATCAAATACTTTGGGTACTGAAGTTGGGCTTGATCGCACTGTCTCATACTTACAAGGGAAAGCAGACAATAACTTGTAAGTTAATACCTGGGAGTGCTGGCATGACAGCCGCTGATAGGCAGAGAAGAGAAATTTTCTATGCAGAGTAACCTACTTTTCTTCCCCCGGTTCCTCCACCAGTCATAGGGATGACATTTGCTTAACTCTTTGTTTGTACAAAGGCTGCTTCACTGTGTGTGAAAATCACATTGCTTTGAGAAACCACAAAGAAAACGACCATAACAAAAATAATCATATGCACTTGCTATACAGTTTCCACCTATTAAAGACCCATTTTGCTGCCTATAATGTTTTGGGTTTGCAGAGAGCCACGTGATATGTTAATTGTGTTGGGAAGAAAGCTTTCTGTGCAACAATAACATTGCTGGTGCTCTGAGCAGGCTTTGCACGACCCTTACCATCACTCAGTAAGGCAAGATGGTCAGAAGCATGGGGAGCCTCACGCTGCCCATGTGCTTCCTGGCACTGGGCCTGTGGATAATGGGTCCTTTGTAAAGCAGCTCCCTGTGCCTCCTATGCCCACAGCGGTCTGAAATAATGACTCCAGCAGTATGCATCTGCACAGAAAACCCTTCGTGACTTCCTAGAGGAAAAACGTTTGCCAGGTGCTGCTTGGGGTGTCTCTATCTGTCTTGCTGTGAGGCCTGAGGTAGAAGAGGCCAGAAGGGGTCAAACGCCAGACTGAGCTCTTTGTGCATATTCATTGGCTGTAGAAAATGCGAATGTACAGCTCAAAAGTTTCCACTGTGTCTTCGGCAATTAGAGCTTGGTCCAAAGCTTGCTAAAGCCATTGGGAACCTTTCCATGGGGCTTAGATCGTGAGTTATGTAAGTTAGTGTTGTTTAGCGGTGGTGCCCCAGGGAGGCTGAATGCGAGAGCTGACCCAGCAACTGCACACACAACTGCCATCCCATGCAGAACGGTGCCATACAGCGTGCCCACAGAGCACCCAGTGCAGCACTGGGAGGTAGTATCTCCTACCTGAAACCAAGACCCCATCCTGGCAGGGACTGCTGGGGTGCTGAGATAAAATGGTGAAAGAACTTGAACTGCTGGGGCCAGAGTTGCTTCATTTTTCCAATTCAGAGAGACCCGGCTCTGGCTCCTGTCTCAAAAGAATAGTGAGGAAGTTCCAAATGATTCTCAAAGGTGAGACTTTGGGTAGAGATGCCCTTCTGACTTCATCACCTAGGAAAGCAGAATGTTCCTGATGTTCAGACTCCCTGATATTGTTGAGGACGTCAACTCCAGTCTTTTTAAAAACTGCTGTTATGGGAGTTCCTTCATTTTTCTGATGTGCAAAACCGTACACACCATTTCTGGACTCATCCCATGAGCATACAGTGGGAAGAAGCACTGCAGGAAGGTCCTGCTGAGACTGGAACCATTTCACCACATTGTCATTAAGGGTTTTTATGGCTAAACATACACTGGTCCTCTCTCTGTACACTCTACTGTCACTCTGCTGTGCTTCATCCTTGAGTCAATTCATTTTGTACTTAACATTCAATTCTTGGTACAGTATGCAAGAACATGGGATGGCACAGTTCAGACTGCTGAGACATTAGGCCATTGAACCTTCTCATTAGGGTTGAATGGTTTTAATGCAGTCATAAATTTGGACTCCAAAAGTGGGAATTTGACACGCAGCATTTAAAAGTCAAACCAGTATGACCCCTTCTGAGCATGAGCTCCTATAATGTAGAAATGGCCCTTTATGAAAAAAAAACTAATGGTGTGAATTGACCTTTGAAAATATAATTATTCACTATTTTTTGCTATAATGTACTTATATCAGTCTGTATTGTCACAATGGCAGCATATAGAAAGTACTGCCAGCTCTTACCCCAAAGAGCTTACGTCCTAAACTAAGGTCAATCCGAGGAGTCTCTGGCAGCCAGGACTGAAGGACTTTGGCTAAGGCTGCAGAACTGGGTTTTGATCTGACCAAGTCCATCTGCCCATGTACCGTATCATCTGGGATGTCATCACTTGGGCCATGACAACTTTATAGCAACCAATAGGTTTCATTTCAGGGGTAATCTGCTTGTGGCTAAGCTGGTGGCCTGTTCCTCGGTGCAGGGGCATTTGAGAAGGAGAGTGAGGTTGGGAATGGAGGGTTAAGCCCATTTCTGTGATGAATGCCTCCTGCACCTTGGTAGAGAAATAAAGTATATGATTTTGCCAGGCCCAGGCCAGAGTTGCCAGATGGTGCAGTCTGATATCAGGGACCATAATAATAGTCCCACTTTGTATGTTACTGAGTACCCTCAAGTGATAGAAAAGTGAGAGCTCTGGGCACCCAGGCAATTGCAAATCCAAACAGCCTATGTGCAGGAGTCCCCGCACGGATGGTGCTGAACATACGGATTCCAACTTCACTTTTGCTTTCCAATTGGCTGTTGATCAATTTGAAAACCAATTAATTCTACTTAAAAGGGCCAGCAAAGCCCACTGTGAAGTCATTATTACCAGCTGGTTTTCCCTAAATGTACAGCACCAGCTATTTTTACAATGATCTACCAAGCCAAGTATGTTTTAAGTAGTTCTGGACACACATTAGCTCTGGTCGTCTCTGAGAGAGTTACTTCTGCCTGCTAATCCAGGAAAAAAAATGTCCTATGGAGCTGCAGCTGATGGGGCCATGGTGGTCCTGCAGGGACTGTTAAAGGGAGGCCAGCAGACAAGCAAAAACTGACTGTCACAGCTTGAGAAAGCCGAATATTATCAGTGTTATTTTTTATTGTCAAATAAGTGGCTTATGACAGAGTAGTATTTCCTTTGAATAGCTATTAACATTTTACAAGTAATATAAAGGTACTAGCTAAGTGTATCTGGCTTCCCGGGCCTGCTACCACAACAGGCTGCCCCAGAGAGATTATAAATACTTCCAGGAGCAAGCTTCTGATTTATCAGCATTTCAAGTGGTAGGGATGGATATTAGGCCTTTAGCCAAAGATTAGGGTTGCTGACCTCAGGGCATAGCATGCAGAAAAGGTGACAACTTCCTTATTACTTAAGGAATATCCTGCATTTAAAAAAAAAAAAAAAAGGCATTAATCCAATAAGGTTTTTCTCGATGTGAGATGTGAAAGTAGTTGCACAAAGACCACTCCAATCATTGCAATCTTGTGTGTCCTGAGATCTGCCAGTGCCCTTTGTCATGCGTGCCCAGAACAGCAGGCCTAAAGTTTCCTGAAACATTATCTCCACACACCAACCAAATCCAAAATAATTTTTCATCCTTTCCTCTTTGTATTTGTTCTGTAGCAGCTACTTGTCTTGGCATGCAATATGAGCCATATGGACACTGGAATATCTGCTTTGACCTTGACCTCAGAGTAAGTGCTGCCAAAAATGCGAAGATGATTCCTGCCTTTCATTTCCAAGAGTGATGCTCCACGAATACACTGTGATCTGATCTTCTGGTTGCACTTTAGTGGATAGAACACATTTTTCTCTTTGACTAGGTGTTCTGCTAAGAGCATATTGTCTGTGTCAGGCTAGGAATCTTGAAGCAGTATCCCCGAGGATCACTTACTCGACAGGCATTTATTTCAGAAATAAAAAAAATATGAGCTAATTTTAGCATCAGGTATTGGAAAGTGCACTGCTTTTAAGTGGCTCTCACTGCATTATTGAGTCAGTGTTCAGTGCGTTTAGAAGTGTTCAGATCTTCAGAATGCCCTGCAAACGAGCGGGAGGCATCTGGGGCAAGATGAGGTGAATTTTGGTGGTTGCAGAGCTCTGTGCTGTTCTGCTTCAGAAATGATGGTTGGCGATCAAAGCACAGCTCTTAGCTCCTTCGGTGAGTTTCTGCTACGTGTATTGAGTTGGAATAAACACATTTCATGGCATTTACCTCTGGCTAACATGCAACACAGTCTTCGGACCCAGTGGGCACCTAATCAAAGAGGTAGTCCCATTCCAGTTTCCAGTTCTCTGCTGGTGCCCACTGCAGACATTCCCTTGTAGGGTAGAAGTAAATGGCATAACAACACTGACAGAGAGAGCTGGCAAACCTGGAGGGCGGAATGTGCAGGAAGGCACTGCACAGTCTTGGCTGGAAGGTCATTACTCTGTTTAGGGTCCTGCAGTTTTGATGAACTTATCTCCTTGTTTTTTTAAGACAGTGACGACGTCTTTCCCCTTGAGATCCTGGGCTGAAATTCACACTAGCAGTGTGCTAGTGGTGCCATCTGATGATGCTCAGTGGGCCATGCAAAACAGACTCATCCCAAGTGCTTCCTAGTGGGCAGAGGTCCACAGTACACTTGGCAGCTTCAACATATGGAAATGGTGACATGTGATTGATGCTGTCCCTGCAGGTCATGCTAACTCAGGGCATAGTAGCCCTGAGTCCTGGAGAGGCTTATGCTATTGCAGCTGCCCGTGTCCATTAACTGAACTCTGAGTAAATGTAAGAATTGATGTTCCCAGTGGAGTGAATCTGGCATCTCATGAAACAATGTGCCCTACAGAGGGAGGCGGGAGGTAAATCTCACAGAATCAAATCCCACAGCACTTATAAGTGCAGAACAGGACCCAAACAAAAATTTGTATATGAGTGTGTGAAAAGGGGCAGTTGTGTTAGGTGGAGTTAGATCCTCAGTAGTCACATGGCTTTTTAAAGTGTCTGTGATAGTTACATTTTCTTGATTGGTTTTAACGTTTGTGGATTTTCCACATCTCATACTCTGAATGAGAGATGAGATTTCCCAAGTTTGTAAGTAAAGGACGCATCATAAGCTAGGAAGTCCCCTTATCGAACGTCCCTTCTTGACCTGATTTTCAGCAAGGGCTAAGCAGCTGCTCTCTCAAAAACAGATTGCTTAATGGCATCCAAGGCTGCAGGCAGCCAAATTTACAATTTTGCAGCCAAAATAATGAGCAGACTAAAGTTCCCCATCATGATATGGCCATTTATCTGGAGGCCAAAACAAAAATGAAAATATCTTTTGTTTCTACCACTGAAGAGCAGGATGCTTTGTAGCTTCTGCATGGGATTCACCTACTGCTATGTATGATGCTTTAAAATGCCCACATGGCAAGCTCCTTTCTCCCTTAACCACAGAGATTCTGTGCAGCCTTCACCTTCCCACCTCACTAGTCCCAAACAGCCACTGCAGATCCTATTTCTCTTCCAGTGCCTGGAGGCACTAACTCCTCTTTGGAAAAGCACATGGAGCACATGGAAGGTAGGCTTTCCTGCTAGGCTGGCTCTCGGCTGGGAGGAAGAAAGCACAAGCACACAGCCATGCGTCCTCTATCTTCTTGTCCCTCCCCGTGTCTCACCCGTTCTCTTTCTTCCTCCAGGTGTTCTACTGATCTTGGCACTGACGGAAGAGCTGGTGTTTTCTGTTCAGGTACTGTCTCCTGCTGTATCCTCCTCTCAGGGCCTCCTGATGGACACTACCACTGTCACAGCCATGGGAACGACACCTCGCCACAAGGACCATCACATGGCAGAGCCTGTCCCCACCTCTGCTCGCGCCGCCCCCCATCCTGTCAGCCTGGCGGGGAGCAATGCTTCCACTGCTCAAACGCAGGCGAGCAGCCCTCACGCTGGCGAAAAGGAAACGTATCATTTGTATAACCAGAGTGCTTTGTACTCGGGACAGACTCGCCCCAAGGGGAAAATATTCCAGATTTTCAAAGGCAACTTCACAGAGTCTTCAGAGCCTTACCTAAAGACGACCCTGCACTCTCCCTTCCCTACCCTGAGGAGCCCTTTCACAGACCATCCCTTTCAGTCCCAGACTGCAACCTCCAGCGACCCCAATGGCACGGGGCTGGCCAGAACTACACCCTCAGACCCTTCTCCCCACCCCAACACCTCGGGAAGCCTTAGGGAAGCAGAGCAAGGGAATGGGGCTGAGCGAGTTGTGCAGAAAGGAGATTTTGCCACCACAACTGCTGGACCATCAACTGATCCCGAAGCAGTGTCGGTGCCTTTTAAACCCACCCACTATGGTGTATGGGATATGCTGAGCAAAAACAACTCTTGGGTAACCTTGAATCTCAGTACAAATGTCCCCTTGTTTGCTGGCCCTGGAACTGCACCAGCAGCAGCAGGTCACTCAGTCCAGCCCAGCTTTGATGTCAGCATCTCCTCCCCAGCAGTGGGGGACCTCGAGGGCACTTCTCCAACACAGCAGGGCCTGGTGACGGACACGACCTCACTGGGCAGCGCTCTCTCCACCATGCCTGCCACGGGGTTGTCCAGCTCCATGTCCACTGCTGGTTCCACCGCGACCGGAAACTTCCTCAACAGGCTGGTTCCTGCCGGGACCTGGAAACCTGGGGTGCAAGGAAATATCTCCCATGTCACCGAGGGAGACAAGCCCCAGCACAGGGCTACCATCTGTCTCAGCAAGATGGACATTGTCTGGATCATTCTGGCCATCAGCGTACCAATATCCTCATGTTGTAAGTTAATTGTTGCTTTATTTCTATTTCTTTCTCATGTTCCTTAAAATTCAGGTTTCAACCCATTCATGGTGTAGTTGAAAAGCCAACAGTGTCAGGGCAGACTGAGATAGATGAGAAACAGTCACTAGACCTGTAACTCGTTCACTGAGCAAAGTGCATATGGAGAGCAGCTCCAAGTGCAAGAGTATAATGCTTAGATAAGCATACTTTCTCTGTTGCTATTAGAAATCATGTAGTCTTCAGGGGCTCTCCACTGGAGGGTATAAGGCAAAAGCTGAACAACTGTAGGAGGCAAAGCAGCTTTACTTAAAAATGTTTAAGTTGGTGACCAAAAATTGTGCAGCTGTTTAATCTATTGAGTGCTATATTCTGCCCAGGAACTGATTTTTAAAAGCCCACTGCTAACCCAAAAGATTAATGATAATTATGATGACTTGTTACCTTAGGGAACTACAGTTTTACCAGTGCAATGAAATATTTCATTGCAGGCAGTTTGTGAACCATCAGTGTTAAAGTCACATCATTCTGATAACCAGTTTGTTATTTCCCTCCATTTTAATTCTGCTGACCTGGAGCTGCTTCAGGAGCGAAAGAGTTTGAAGTGTTGGCTTCCAGACCACAGGAATCAGGCACCTGAGAAACCAGCACCTGTTAGTTTCCAGAGCTGGTTTAGAGTCTCATCATTTGACTCAGTTGCAAAAACAAAAGGTTGTTGAATAATGTGAAATCTTGAGTGGACACTGTCGTGTTCCCTACTTAGCAAGGCTGTTTCAGCAATATAGGACAATATATTCTCTGGTATTTCACTTTTTGGAGCCAAGGAAAAGCCACTCAGTGTGTTACGGGATGTGGTCATGCTTTTTGGAGTGAAACAAAACCAAACATTTCCTAGCTTCGCTGCCTGTGGAAAAATAAAAGGGTAGCCGCCAGCAATACTGAGTATTAATCCTGTTATTTACAGCTACGAGTAGTGCTGAGAACACGGTTAGATGTGTTGACTGAGTCAGTCTTACTCACAGCATACTCCTGCCCAAAGGGGTACTGCTGTCCTCACCTGGCACCTCTCTGAACCACTTTCAGGTTGCTAAAGTGGTCAAAAATATTCACTTTGCTCTTTTTGCACATAGTGGGCTGAGTCAGCTCCCTGCAGGTCAGTAAGCACAATATCTGGAGCAGGCGAGCTGCAGGGATACAGTCCTTTGAAAGGGAGCAGGACCAATCCTCTTGGCAGCTGAGAATTATTGGATTGGCTCAGCGTATCTGTTAGGCTTCTGCCCATGGGATCATCAGTCCTGCCACTACCAATGTGGTTAAAACCACTGGTCAAAGCAAGGCTTAAATCTAAAAGACTGACAGTCAAAACAAAGTTAAACAAAAGCGCAAGTGTGCATGTATACTTCTGTGAAAGATGGAGAAGAGAAAGTGGGTTATAGCAAGCACGGCATGAAAATAAGAAGCAATATTTGATGACCTGGTGAGCAGTACCTTGTCTATCAATCACTAGAAGTAGAGGATAATTAAATTCTTCCCTTCACTATGTTTGAGACGAGTATTGAGAAAGAAAGATGATCTGAGTACAATGCATCCAAATGCAAAATGCAACCCATAATGCCACGCAGCACAAGCAGAGGAAGCATGACCTACGTGTCCATTGGTGTATGTCTCTGCTTGTAGTGTGCCATATATAAGCAAATAACTAATGATTGATTTTAGTAACTAATGATCTTTAGTAAGATAAAGAGCCTGTTGGCAGGATTTCTAACCTACTGCTAATTATATCGTGGGAACTTTTATGCATATCTTTATGTGTCATAAACAGTATGTGTTCATATGACTGCATCTATGCTGCTTCTTGTGTTTGGAAGCTATAGTTTAGAACAGGTGCTGTTATTTTGCCAGTTACCTATACCAGCTGTAATACAACTGAGTGTTTACAGACACTGAAGTCTTGCCTTCAGGACCAGATTTCTGGGTCTTCACAGGGACTCTCCTTTTAAAATGCAGGATGGGCAGGCATTTAAACGTTTTCTGTGGCATACAGTGTACATACAGCGTACAGTGCATAGCGTACAGCGCACGGTGTGCAGCAGTACACAGCAAAGAGGACTGCCGCCACCTCCAGGGCACAGAGCTCACAGCCGAAGAAGGACCTGTATTGCAATCACTCCTCACTTCTGGTCTGGATGCTAAGAGACAGATAAAACAACAGCTCTTTGGGTTTTGTTTCTTCTTCAAGGGACGAAAGTGTTTTAAGTGAGAGGTCTTCACAGCTGTGGTGAGCATGGGCTGAGAAAACACTGTCCTCCTGCCTTGGTATGCTGCCCAGTAGAAGTGTGAAGGGCATCGAGGCCCAGCCTTGTGCTGTTGCATACCTGAGCTGCATTAAGCAGGAACAGCTTCCACACAGCAGCCTCCTAGTCCTTATAAGGATGCATAGGGTTCTGAGTCCCACTGAAAAGCCTTCACATTCTAGGCAGATAAGTAATGTCTTGAATAGGAATGCACGAGCCGCATCTGCTGTGTGAATCTGGGGAAATCATCTCACCTTTTGGTACCTCGGTTTTGTGGTATGAATAATGAGAGTAATGTTGCTTGCTCCACTCGAGGGCTGCAAAAATGAAGGATAGCGTATCATTATGTTCCCATAATGCAAAAAGCAAAGTGGTATGTAACACTGATATCAGTAATTTCTGCATGTCACAGTTGCAGTTGGTTTTGCAGTGTCCTTCAGGCAGCCTTGAACATTCCTTTGCACGTGTGTGTGCCCCTGTCTCACACATGTGGCCGCAATGCAGAACGAGGCACCATATGAACTTGTTCTAAAACTCACTGGCACATTCCTTGGGTTCCTAGGATTTACAGCTCTGTAATTATAGACTAGCACAGTAAAACATTGAAGAACTGAAACCTGCAAATCAGATGCACAGAAGTCAATTCAGTCCATCAGTTCTGCTGACGTGAGAAAACACGAGGGAAAGGCTGAGCCTCAAATGGAAATGTCAGCAGAACTCAAAGAATAGACGAAGGACTGCCTTGGACCTAGCCCTGCGCAGTCACATTCCACACACTGTGAAACTTTCCAAAATCATCTCACCCACCTTCTCAGTCACAAAAACTGCAAACGTTTGCTTCCCTGGTCTGAAGGGAGAGTGATTCCAAGCACTGAGTCTCCTCCCCAAGGGTGAGCTCTGACCCAGCTTGAGAAGAGCCCCTGTCTGCAGGTGGTCAGTAACAAAACCCACTGTGATACCTGCAACACAGCTGAGGCTGTACTGCTGCAGACAGCCCAAGCGATGGGCATGCTCTTACAGATGCGCTTAATGATGGGCAGTTAAGATACAGTCACAGTAAATGAGGAAAAAGGAAGAAAATCTGGATAAATACCATTTTAGCTATCAAGGCAAGGGTTCTCTACAAGCTGTCTTTATCTGATGATCTACAGAAACAGGGAGAAAAAAAACCTAACATCCTGCAGTCTGAATATTTCCTGAATTTTAACTTTCAACATTCAGTTGTGTTTAAAGTGGAGTCGGGGAGCAGGTGGAGGGGGTATGTAGCTATATAAGAATGGTAACATGTTTATGTGAATTGAAAGAATAGACAGAAGACTACCAGATAACTGTAGGCAGTTAGTATGATCTCCTTATGCTGCCTTTATGAGGCTAGTACTGAATACGGTGTATAATCCTAGCTTATGATTTTTTTTTTAAATCTGAATATTAGAAAGGAGCCAAGTGAATGATTCAGGAGCTGAGAAATTCAATATAACTCCACTTGTGAAATTACATAGTCCAGGCAAAGGCTTAAGCCCACAGGTTTGAGATGTTGCTGACGGCATAGTGGAGGCTTTTAATAAAGCAAAAAAAGGCAAAAGGAGATTGAGGAAGTGGGGCTGAAGCTGGAGGAGCTCGGCCTACAAGGGAAATGTAAACACGACTCCATGATGGTTATTAAGGATTGAACAAACTTCTTGGGAATGAGGTGGAAATGCAGTCACTGCAGGTCCTTAAACAAAGTGGGATGTTCTCCTGTATCACGTGTTGTATCTGAAATACAGCTTATGGGCAGGAGACCAGAGTTACCAGGCGAAGGTCTCCTGGTGTGCAGGTGTTGTGCAGGTGAGAGCAGATGATCAGTGTGCTTCCACCAGCCTGGAAACTTATAACTGCTTGAGAATCCCATTTCTCCTGTTTGTGGGATACATCATGTCCTGTTTCAGAGGTGAGGGACTGGACAGAGCTGACGCGATTTGCTCTAGGATCAGAAAGAAGCCGGTGTCAAGAGCTGGAGTGCATCAGCATCTCTTAGCCCCTAAATGTGTATGTTGACATTTCTCTCTCCAGAACAGCAGTGGGGCAATGGATGCATACTCAGAATGCTTCTGAGCTCTCTGAACAAAATTCCTGATGTTTCCTAACATGCATAGTAATCACAGTATGGGGAGCTTCAGGCTGTCCCAGGGACATCACTGAGATGTCCATCTCGTGGTGCCTGGGATTAACTGCAAAATGGAACAGCCAAAGCAGAAAGTCAGTACAGCTTTCCTGACACCAAGAAGGATCCAGCTGAGTGTCAGAACACCAGAGTTGGCGTGTTTTCTGCCCAAAGGGCATCCTTCTCTGAGGCAAAGGCGATATGCAGCACTGAACAACAGCACTTTCTCATCCTTGCAGAGGTACATTGTAACAGGGAAGACAGGAGGGGAATTGCAGCTAGCCTTTCTTCCAGCTCTCTTGTCATTGTTAGTTCTGCTTTTCCATTCCAAACCATCTTTGCCCTCTCTGTATGTCATCCACTTAGCATGTCCTAGCTGACCATCACAACTGCCTGCCTGGAAAGAGGTTTTCTACAATAGACATAATGCTAACCATGGAACTGAACAGATATCCAAGAATATAGGTGAACTGTACCCCATTCCTATTATTGTTCTAGGAGCTACATTAGATTCACTAAAATAAGCCTAAAGTTGGTCAGTTAATTTGAGAGAAAGAGGAGTACCCCCTTCCAGCCCTGCTGTCTTCTTTCTCCCTCTTAAGCCAAGCATCCTCTGCTTTGAAGCAGCTTAGGCAGACAGCCTTCTGCTAAAATATATTAGGTTTGAGGAAGCTCAGTACTCATTTTCCACAACTTTTCATCTATTTGCTCGGTTGTGCACTGAGGTTGGAGGCCAAGAGCATAAGTAAGGGAGGGAGCATGGTTGCTATATGGCAAACACATCTTCACATGGCAAGGCCATTTCCTGCTTGGAAGGAGCAGAGATCTCCTCGACTTATTGCCACTGGCTTTGCAGCTCCTAAAACCTAAATCCGATCCTTCCTTGTCAGCAGCCACAACATTTTATAAGCTGTAAACCTTTGAGTTTTCAAAATATTTGCACAGAGAGTGGTTTCCTGGGGCTCTCATCTCCTCAGGCAACTTCAGAATGGCGGTTTGCCTCAGAGAGCACTTGTTGCTGGTGCACTGACAAGCTCAAAGGCTTGCTGCCTCCACTCATGCTCACCTGCACTGGGAGGATAAAACGTATGTCTCACTTCACTTTCTCATCCTAACAAGCCTTCAGGCTAGGCTGGGACTCGGAGCAGCCTCCTGGGCCCGAGCACAGTGAGAAGCAAAGACAGAGCCCTTGGGGAGGTCGAGCATTTCCCCAGGCAGAGAGTGGTGCTGCTGGCAAGGAAGGGGCTCCCTGCACGGGGGCTCAGCAGCACCAGTTGCTGGCTGTTACCCAGACTGGATAACAGTATGTTTGATAATGGCCAGCTTTTTTAAAATTGCGCAGGAGATTTTTCCATTAGTTCTGTAAGATGATTTACAGCATAAGCTCACCTTTCCCTTTGAATGAGACATAAACTGCCTGATTCAAACCTATTACCATTTTTTCTTAGTAGCTTATTCTTTTGTTTTAAATAGAGCTCTAGCCTTGTGCTTTTGTATTGCCATTTTATGTGAATAGATGGGAGACGAAATTAGATCCATGGCATATGGGTAGCTGCAATGTTTGTCAAAACATACAAAGCAGTTTTGACCTCTCTGCAGTCTTTTCTTTCCCCAGGCTATAATTCTAATAAATAATTTTTGCTGTAGCTGGGAAAATAATATATTTTCCTGCTTCATGAATATTTTCTCCTTTTCTATCATGAGGGGTTTAGAAATTATGGAGTGAATTTACAGCAGGGCATTCCCTATTTCACAGGTACAAATCAAAGTAAGTATGCACCCAGCTACCTGTCTGTCTGTATAAATCAGGTAGATTACAAGCCCAAATGTTCAATTTGTTCCACAGGTATAAAATGAGCACACCGAGCTTTGCATTACTTCTCCGAATAAACCTTTGTATGCACCTAAATTCTGCCTGAGCAAGGGCCAGTGGGAGCAGTAAGTTTGTTACAGCGGGTTTGCCCAGCTCTCATAAAATTGCCAAGATTGCAAACATGAATTGCAACGGAGATGATCAAAATGAGAGTAATTCCAGAAAGTAGATTCTGGCACCACTGCCACCAGCCCGTATCCATGGACTTGAGATCAGAAACCATCATACCAGGAAGTCTCACTTTCTGGTCACTTAGTTTTGCATGCTTCCTTACCTTCAGCTTGAGTATTTTGGCTCAAAGAAAATTAAATGTGCTCCACAGAGGCAAATCGAAGGTCAGACATCAACAAAGCCCAGGCAAGTGTAGGGAACAGATTGCACTCCAGTTGCCTCATCATTAAATAGCACATCCTGATGTAGACAGGCAGGAAAACCCCAGTCCTGGTTGACTTGGGCCAGTGCTACCCCGGAAATGTCAGCTACAGAAGACAGGTGCCAGAGGGGATCCCCAGCCCTCCTCAGTTGCTGTCTCATCCTGTGCAGAATCCCCTCTGTTCCTGTGGCAGCCTCTGTTTTGGATATGGTCACATGCTCCACATTATGTATGTGAGCTGCTGGGGCAGGGATCAGCAGCAGGGGCTTTAGATATTGAAGACATACAACTACATGCATTTGTGAATTTGGTATTTGAGCCTCGGCCTGGTGTCTGTCACTGCCCACTGCTCACAACTGCAGGGTCTGAACATGCCAGAAGCAGAAGACATCTGTGCAGAGGCATCCTTTGCAGTCCCTGTGGAGAGTCCTCTGTCCAAGAGGGTCTGTCACACCCTGGCTTGATGTTAAAATGCCATCCATTACCACACCAGAGCTTCTTCATTAGCCAGGCAGCCACATCAGAAGGTTTATAAACTCATGTCAAGAAGAAAGTGAAAACTACATATCCTGCCAAGCCCAAAGCCTCATCTTCTTGAGTCAGATCTTGACTTAACTGTGTGGTTTCTGTTCGATGGGAACTGGATCTAACTGAGGGTGAACTGTAGTGAACCAAGGTCACCAGCTCTCTCCTTAAGTAACTTTAAGCCAAATCCCCATTGCTGATGAGTCCTTCTTGAAAGGAAATAACCAATCTTTTGACATGTTTCTGTTGACAGCGGTTCTGCTGACAGTCTGCTGCATGAGGAGGAAGAAAAAGACATCCAACCCAGAAAACAATCTGAGCTATTGGAATAATGCTATTACCATGGACTACTTCAACAGGCATGCTGTGGAGTTACCGAGAGAGATCCAGTCCCTGGAGACATCAGAGGTACCTCACTTGCGTAACTAGTGCTTGAAAACCGTAACTGAAGCCATACTGGGAGACAAGGAGAGGAAGTCATATTAATAAAGCCTTGAAATCCCTATGGATATTCAGGGCAACAGTTTTTCAAAAAGCCTCAACCTCTCTCCAACAAGTGTATCATAAGATGCAATAAATAATAATAAATAAGCCTATAGTTTTTCAAACACCAGTTTAGAGAGTGAGACCTCCAGTGTATTAGCAATCCAAACATCAGCATATAGGAGTGCATAGTGCTGGTGCACACTCATCAGCCTTTCCTGAAAGGCTACGGCTGCTTCAGTGGTAGTATTCATGTGTGGGCAGGTGATCCTACTGATGGAAATATTAGCTGGCCTCAGAGATGGAGAAGAATAATTTAGCTTAGTTCAAAGGTATTTAAAACCTAGAACCAGTGAAGAGTTTGAGCTTATGCTGAAGTGATTTTCAGGAGATCAGCTGGCTAACTAACTCATTGAACTGAAAAAAAAAAAGCGTTCAGAAAGGAACCTGTGAGATGTGACAAGATAAGCACTCACGACCATTTCATCAGCGCCAATTTCCTGATAATCATGTAACTCCCGCTAAAGCAGGATTCTGGTCTAGACTTAGCAAGAAGCAGCTTTCACATGATAGGGCTATTCACATGGTCTCCAGAAGCTGCCATGTGAGTCAGTTTAAACTGATTGGAACATTACTGGACTGGTAGCTTCAAGCCATCTATTCTGTTGTCTGACCTCAAAGAGTAGTGAAAATGCATCTTTCATGAGTTAAGCCCAGCTGTCAGATGGGAAACTGTTCCAATACGTCATGAAAGTGAAAACAAAGAAAAGTGGAAGGTCAAATACAGGCTTGGTGTGTCTGATTTCTGGGTCCCCTTACTGAGAAAAAATCAGCTTGATTATCAGCGGAGTTGGGGATTATCAGAGAAAAGAGGATTATCAGGGCAGTGAGTGATTATCTTCACGCACGGCTCCTGCTGCCCGCAAAACTGGCTCTCTGAGGTTAGATCTCCTTTTGGAGTCCCCCAGAATTCAGGCATTTTCTGTGGGATGGGACCGAGTGCCCCCAGGACAAAAGGAACGGCCCTTTTCTCTCGCTGGCGGGCTGCCCTGTGTGCTCCGAAGGGTGATGGTGCGACATGCTCATGCTGCTCTCTGCCCTTCTCCTAGGACCACCTCTCTGAGCCACGCTCCCCTGCCAACGGCGACTACCGCGACAGCGGGATGGTCCTCGTGAACCCCTTCTGTCAGGAAACGCTGTTTGTGGGACACGAGCAAGTCTCTGAAATATGACCCCACGGCCGCCCTCCTGTTGCAGTTTCATCTCTACTGTCTCCAAATTATAAATATATATATATATTATAAATATAACCTTTGTGTAACCCTGAATTACAAGAAATGTTTTCAGCTTTTCTTTTTTTTCCCTCAGAATTGTCGACCCCTTTTTTATAAGTGTGGTAAAACTTTACAGAACAAACTGTGGCTTTATAAAATAAAGGTATTTCTAAGCAAAACACCTGTCAGATTGACTGCTTTCTTCCCTGTCCTTTACAACCTATTGCTAAATCTACTTGGCCTGAGAACACTGGGTAGGGCCGGTTCTGATGCAGGCAGTGTGTTTGCTACAGTATCCTGCAGTGGCTTCGGAGCGATCTGAAGTTACTTGATATTTCTCAGCCTAGTTGTGTGCTTCTGCTCGGTGACCATCCCATCCCTGCACTGTATTGCTGTCTGGCTTAGGTCACTCCTTTAGATTGCCAGGCTGAGATATAGGCTGAGCAGGACCAGTCTGGTCACCAGTAGCGGTCCATGTAGCTCACATGCCTGTCATGCATCCTTGTGCATGGCTCCAGTTCTGCCTGTGCATCCAGTGGGATGAGTTGGAATCTAAGCCCCACTGGGGTCTGCAAACTCAGCATGGAGAGAGCAGGAAAGCTGGGACAGAACGGGGTGATGAATGAACCTAACACACCCATGGGGTCTAGGAGATGGGCAACCCACCTTGATAATAACATTGCCCTGTGACTTTTTTACGTTATCTCTCTCAGATAGAAAGACTTGAGCTCTAGTTTTAGCTTTGAAAGTGTTTTACAAGAGCAAAGACCAGAATGGCCTTTTTTCCTGCATAAATGCCCTAACAATTACACTTCGGACATGCGGCTGCTCTTTTCCCACCCAATGAGTCCTGAATTACTTCCCACAGAGCAAACAGCCTCCAAAGAAGGCAAGTAGAGTGTCCCCTTCATAGGAGCAGAAATCTCCGCAGTGTTTTGGAGCAAATTGGCATTTCAGTCCTACCCAGTTAAGCACTAGATTGCAAGCTGTAATAGTAGTGTGGGAATAGGAAAGGCGAATGAACCTTAAATGATGGGTTAGAAATGGGCTGTTACAAGCAGAGGGTAACATGGAGCATGGAATGACTTTGCTAAATCGATGTTCTCTCTTCGAGTAAACCTGTACTGTTACCACGGGACCAATTTTCAGTTCTGCTCTGCAGATTGCCTTTCTCACTTTGCTCAGCAAGTGGAGTGGCCTCTATCCTTTGAGGCCTCAGTCTTCTTCTTTCCACCTCTGGCCATCAGTCCTCGTAGGTTATTTTCTTTCTTCACTCCTGACTTCATTGAGAGTGGCTATGAGGCAGCAGAGAGCATACCCCATGCTCTGGCTGGCTGCTTTGCACCACCGGCTGCACAAAGTTATCAGTACAAAGGTACCTCGGGCAAGGCAAGGTCAGAGCAGCATTGCCAACCACATGCCTTGCTCAAGTGAGCCACATCTGGTAACAGAAAAGGGAATTCTAGCCGTGACACATCTAGTCCAGCTGTACTGCCTGCCAGCAGGGTCCCAGTGTCTGTGGATCCCTGGAGCAAGCTGAAAGATTTACTACGTGATGGCTGGAATTGCACCAAGATGCAGCTCCCCCAGGGGCTGGGGGCCATAAAGGCATCTTTGCTCCTCCTTTCTCCCTGTCCCACACATGCATTTCTTCTGTGCTGAAGCACAGATGTGAATGTGGGCCCCAGGCTTCCTAAGATGATGCAACTGAAACGTTAGAGATACTGGATTTTTCCACTTGGAATCACAGAGTGATGTACTGCTTCCCTCGGAGGTAGCTGTGATCCTCCTGATGGAATACCAAACGGCCTCCTGCAAACAGCTGGCAGGTGATGGAGCAAAAGCTTCCTGAGCATCTTGCCAAGAGTGAAAGCAATCAGATGAGGCTCTTAATCTCCAGCTGCTGTGGTTTTTGACAGGGGAGTGTAAAGGGAGAACAAGGTCGCAAAGAAACAAATCAAGTTGCTTACAAAAATAGTATTTACATTTGTTTTCTGCACACGGCATTGCTTTTGTGAGGCAGATTTCTTTTGCCCTTGACACTGAGCAAATACGCTGGAATATACAAACTCACTGGAGGATTCCTCTCCTCTAGCCAGCTCAGTTTGCTTGGAAATCTCAGTCCAGAACATCCAGTAACTACCCAAAACCACATGCCATGAGATGCTGTGGCCTCCCCAGGCTTCACACAAATGAGCAACGCCAACCTGACCACCAGCAATCTCACCATGCTTGGACTTAAAGTTAAGCAGAATGAGAAGGGAGCGTGTCCCTGCTCTGAGACTGCTGAGCCAGGGCTGCATGCCCTGAGGAGGCCGAAACACCTAGAAATCCAGAAGCTGTCCATGGAATGAGGAGGGATTCAAGGCCCTTCAGCAGAAAAACATCAGCTGGGCTAGGCCATGGCTCCGCAGGCACCTCAGAGGTTGGTTTTAGTTAACTTTAAGTAATGCCTTGCTGCAGGAGGGCCTCTCTGGAGTAAGCAAGCAGCTAGTGTGTTTGTAATTCATGTATGGATGTATTAGAGCAGGAGATCATCTGGGCGTCAGCGCAGAAAACACCGCTGGCAT
Organism: Numida meleagris; assembly: GCF_002078875.1. NCBI lineage: Eukaryota > Metazoa > Chordata > Aves > Galliformes > Numididae > Numida > Numida meleagris. The sequence continues at coordinate 42,642,711 of NC_034410.1, forward strand.
TTTCACACGTACGTTGTCATGAATTCCTGCCCCGCTGGGCCTGTAAACACCATTGTGCTGTTCATCTGCCACATTTGCAGCAGCAGCAGCAGGGAGATTTCCCCTGAAATGGATTGCTGACCCAGCGGCCGTCCAGACAAAGCACAAAGCCCGCCTTCCAGAAAGCCGTCGCACAAAGCCGAAAGCCCCACCGAGCCCCGACCTGCTGGGCTCGACACATCCCTCCCGCCAGTGCGGGGCTGGCGGCGAGGCTGAGCGGGCCGCAGCGGCAGCATGCCCTTGCCCAGGCGCCGGTCGTCCTTCCTGGGGCAGCAAGCCCCTTCCTCCACCACCGAGAGCGTGGGGGGCCCGGGGCGCCGGGTGAGCGTGGGCAGCCTGTCGAGACCGCCCGGTGTCTATGTGGGTGCCGTGCCCACCGGAGGAGTGAGCAGCTTGGGCACCCGCGTGTCCCGCCGAGCGCTGGGCATCAGCAGCGTCTTCCTGCAAGGCCTGCGCAGCTCCTGCTCCGCTGTGCCCCTGGCCGCGGGGCTGGAGAAGGGCAGGGGGCTCTCCTATGAGAGCCTGAATGGCTGCCTAGTGGAGTACATCGAGAAGGTGCGAGCCCTCGAGCAGGTCAACCAGGAGCTGGAGGAGCACATCCGTGTCTACTTGGACAAGAAGTCCTCCAGTGTGGGCAGCTGGGGCGCGCTGCGGGAGAGCTGGGAGGCCGTGTACCACCAGGTGAGCGGCAGGGCATGGCAGGGCTGGGGAGAAGCGCAGCATATCCCGATGCACGCAGCCCAGACGGAGGGTTTTAAGTCTGTCCTCATGATAATTACAGCCTTATCGTTTCACAGTGTGCCGTGGAAGATGCTTATTAAGGAGGAGAATTGCCTGAGGCATCCAGTGCATAGGAGTGATTGAAATGCACCCCAAGGTGCCACAGCCTGCTCTCATGGAAATGGGCGATTTCTTTAATATTTTTCTTCCTTTGCTGTGGTTATTAAGCTGAGCATCAAAATTATTGAAAGAAAATTGCTAGGACTCAATTAGTTTATCCATCATCATGATATCATTACAAGCATGTTGGTTGTGTTTTTGGTTTTTTTTTAATTAGCAATTCAGATTTTTACTTTATTCCCTCGTTTGCTTAATCACATTTTCAAAAGCTATATTTATTGAAAAATAATAATTACGTGACTGCAAATGAGCGACTCCATCCCTTCCCTTCGTGTTGTGGCCGCCCCCTGCTCCCACCTCCCCAGGGGGTGCAGGCTTCGCAGTCCTTGGAGGCTCTGAAGGAGCCCTGTTGCCTGTGTGCAGGCAACATTACAGGTTTTACAGAGTACTTATCAATCTCCCTGGCCTCTATCCAGGTGCTACTTTTCCCAAGGCAGTGAAACAAAAGGCCACTCTCGCTTCCTTTGTGCTTTTCTCCTTTGGGCTCTGAAAATAGGCCCAGCAGTGAGAGGCTGGCCAAAAGCATTGCAATTTTAGTGCTTGGCACCTGAGCAGCAGCACGTGGATCACGTGCCTTTAGTCTGACCTAGCTTTGAATTGGAATGTGTTGGAGACAATGGTCTGATAGAAACCATTTGTTTCAGCATGTGGAAGGAAAGATTAGGCCAGGATCTTCCAATGTTTTCCCATGAAGGCATCATGTGCAAAATTAAAAGCCCAAATGATTTTCTGTTATATGAATAATCAACCCATGAGACTCATTATCACACCTGAGGCCATGTACTCAGCAGCATCCAGAAAGGCATCAGGCATTGGTAAGAAAAGCAAAACTATGCAAAGCTATAAATAAAGCATAGCTAAGAATTTGGAAGGTGTAGTAAATTGTGCAATTCCAAATCTGGTCTGATCTCTGCTAAAATGAAAAGCTGCCAGCCACCAGGACTAAGTTTGGCCTGTAAGTGCCATCACACTTCAGCAGGGATGGAGACTGCGAGCTCCTCGAAGCACTCAGTTTTCCTTGCAGCCAGAGATAACCCAGTGAATGTGGGTGTTGGTGCAGCCTGGTGAATCAGAAACTTCTATTCAAATATGATACCTTTGCTAAAAGTTCAAGTTGTGTTTTCACGCCCACAAGGTGAAGTTGAAGAAAACTGCTGAGGCATTCTGATTGTTTCATATCACAAATATTCAGTGTTAACTTGAGATGAAAAAACACACTTTCAGAAGGTGCACGTGCATCACAGATCCGAATGCAGAAAGACAATGTGGGGCTTAAAGGAGCTTTTATTATTTGTATTTGTGATTTGTCTAACACATGCCATCCTGGCAGAGAGTGAAGGCTGCAGGAGCCCTGCGAGGCAGCACAGTCCGGCTCTGGGCTTTGCAAATGGAGCCAGCAGGGCCCTCCCATGTCCCGCAGACACAAGCAAGGGTGTTTCCCAAATTGCTGCATTGCATCTTTTTCTATGTGTGTCAGCAAAGTGACTGCAGATCAGTCTCATGCTGTGCATTTGGATCTAGCTGTTGATTATTAGGAGAATTAAATCAAAGGAAAGAGCCACTAGATGGGAGTCTTACATCTCTTCTTTTTAAACCAGTAAAAGGGGTCATGTAAATCAGAGAGAATTTCTCATGAAACTTGGTTTCTATATAGAGACTACAGAGTAATAATCCTTCAGGTTCACTGCTGTATTTAAATGGTACACTTCTGCTGATTACAGTGGTGACAGACATCTTCCGAATCCTTTTTTTATACCATTTTTATTTCCATGGCACTGTTCAGGCTTGTGCCATCTTGGGAAGCCCTGAACTTGCCACGAGACATCTGGTGCCAGCAGCAGGTCTGCGAGGAGTTTCTTACTGCCTGCTGGAGAGGGTCAGCTGCGACCCACAGGTTACCCCAAATGCTTCAGCAAAACCAAAGGATTACTATTACAAAGCACTCTGAAAAAACAGTTTGCCTGCGCATAGAGGCAGAAATGCAGGCAGTGGAAAATCACCAGCTCTTCCCTGCTCCTGCTCCCAGTGCAAACCGTAAGCCATTTTGCACTGAACTCAACTTCTCTGCTTAGTGATTACCATCTCTCTGAACTGCGCCACACATATTTGCTGGCAAGATGTTCCCAGTTTCCTCAAAGGCTTTCATTTTCCTTAGACATTCGGTCAGATATCGCAACTGCGTGGGCTCACTGCTGGAGGCAAATGGACTTGTTTTGGCAGGTCAGGGCAAATCACAGGGCAGCATTTATTTACCCAGAGAAGAGCCAGGGAAAAAAATATAAGCTTCATCCATTCATGTATGAGCGACAGCAGGAGGACAAAATGCAATAATTTCTGTAGAAACTAAGGGGAAAAAAAGATTCCAGGATCAAATTTTCTAAAACTGAGGAGAGAGAAGAAGATTCAGTCAGTGTGTGGGTCAGAGAACTGCTCCTACCTCCATGCCGCTGCCATGTGGTCTTTCTCCATCCTGCAAGGGGACCTAAGCAGCATGGCCCCAAAGCCCCAAAATGCCCCAGAAGGGAGTACCTGGGGCTCAGTGCTAGTCCAGGGAGGCTGCAACAGAGCAGGGAGGAGGAAATAAGGGTCTGAGTGCTGAAGCTGAGCCATCTGAGCATGCAGGAGAGCACGTAAAGGTCTTGTGGCTGGTCTGGCTGCTGTGCCACAAGGCATGTTCTCTGCCCACACCTGCAGCTTTTGTAACATCTCTGATTTCTGTGCATTACTCTGTGCTTTGAAGGTTTCTCAGATCTAAACTGAGGCTTTTTTTGGCCCTTGGTGACATTTGTGGGGTTCCTCCCCTCTGTCTAGAAGTTATTTTCATGACACATGTTGGAACTTGCAGTCTTTGAGATGGCCCGATCCTCTATCATATCATTTGGAACTGGCCAAGAAATCCCAGAGTTATAAAATTGTCAGCTCAACATGCAATGGCATGAGTTCTGTTTCCTCTGGAAGCCAGGCTAAGCCAAAGCTGGTAGGAATGGGCCTCCAGCCATGGGCCTCCAGCCACGGCCACCTTTTCCTGTTGCTCATAACAGCAGGCGAGAAGTAAGCAAGTATTGCTTTTACTCTAGCGCCTCCTGAGATTTAAAAAATGTAGAGTGCTACTAACTTCTGCCGTGGACATCTCAACGTGGAGGATAGGTTATTCCTCCAGCTCTCTCCTAGTCCATGAGTTTGTAAGACATTTATGGCAGTGAGCCACTTTTTGTAATGATTGATGTTAATTACCACATACCAATGCTTCAGCCTTGCATTTCCCCCTCCACCCCTTCAGCGAGCAGCAGGCCAAGGAGCAGGTAGGAGGACCACACTAAGGCACCAATCCCACTGGCGGTACTTGGGATGACTTGTCTGGACGCAGCCTTGATGTCTCCCTGTTGCGCAGCGTGTTTCACCTTGGGAGAACAGAACACTTCAAGGAATTTGCAATCCCATACAGTTGCAGAATTAATTATCCAAAGTAAGATTTCTACATCAAGAGTTCTTAAGCACTGGAGTAGGCTCCCCAGGGAGGTGGTTGAGTCACCATCCCTGAATGTGTTTAAAAACTGTTTGGATGTGGTGCACACGGACATGATTTAGCGGTGGGTTGTTAGGGTAGTACGGTTAGGTTGCGGTTGGACTCGCAATTGGACTTGATCTTGAAGGTCTTTTCCAACATGAGCAATTCTATTCTATTCTTTAGTTCTCCTGGCCTGCTTAAGAATCTGCTCCTATTCCTGTGGTTGTTTGGTTTCCATCACAAATCTCTGAAGGTATCTCCTGGAACAGACCACAGAGATGTTTGTTTACTCGGCCCATCACAGCCCCACAGGCTCCTGTAGCACCATGCAGCCTTCCACTCTTGGTCCTTCACTACCAACCTTGTCAGATGGTAGCCACTCCCTGAGACAAAGAATTGAGGTGCAGACAGTGGGACTGGATCTGCATGGCGTGCACTTCCAGGTAGCTCCCGAGCTCCAGCTTGATACTGATCCTAGGTGGTTAGTCCCAGCCATCACCATGGCCCCTCTGGCTTCAGCCTTCGTTCAGCTCCACCAGAATGCAGCAGGGGCCTCGGGAGGCTGGGCCTGTGGAAACTCTGGTCTAAGTGTTTGCTGTCACTCCAGTAGCAAACTGGGCCTTTCTTAGGTCACCTCTATGGCTCAGTACATGTGACACTTCAGGGCAGGCTGTGGCCTTATTTACCTTTTTATCATTTTGTATAACCCTCTTGAATCCCAACAGAGTGCTGTGTCACAGGCCTTTCAGGTTTGATTGCCCCTCAAGTGCCTCCTGGGGATTAAAGCTACACCATAGCAATGATACCACAGTCTTATTTGCACAATCTCTCCAAAGCACTTCACATTCAGTGTAATAATCTTTGAAGACTGACTGCTTCCCAGGTCTCGTATCTACAGCAAGAGCGTACGCAATCCCATCAGAGAAGAAAAACGGCACTCTGGGAGCTGAGGACCACTCACTCAAGGCACAAGCATCAAATATTCCTTGGCTCACCGAAGAAGATGACCCTGAGGAGGACTGCTGATATGGGAAGTAGAATAGGAGCTGCATAAGTGCTGCTTAAATTGTATCTAGAAACTCTAAGTGGGACTTAAATCTGAAGGTACCTTGTGTGCAGTAATGAATTTTACCCCCTGTGACCAGCTGACAATCGAGATGAATGTGTCTCTACAAGAAGACGAATCCTTAGGAGCAATGAACATGTCAGTGAAAAATCACAACCTATTTGCAGACAATTTGTGAATTGATATGTACAAAACTCTCTGATTAAATTACCTGGAATGAGTCACGTGAACAGCCCCAGGCTAAAAGATTGCTTTCAGAATCGGAACAATTCATCTGCTTAAGACAGATGGGCCGTGCAGGTAGCGCCTGTGTGAGACGCTAATTGCTTGAGCTGTGTTGTCTCTCCCTTCCAGGTGGGTGAAGCGGTTCTTGAAAACGCCCGTCTCATGCTGCACACCGAGAACATTCAGGCCTCTGCTGAAGACTTTAAGGACAGGTAGACCTGTGGCCGCTTCTCTGACACTTTCCCTTGGCAAATGCTTACTTGATAGGCTTAGTGTGAGGCTTAGTGACCATTAGCCCACCTAACGTGGGAGGGTTGTTGTAACACAGCAAAATAACTACAATTCTAACATTAGTTTGGAACACATTCTGAAGATTAATAATTGTTAATCTAATCATTTGTAATGTTATTCTTTGATATATGGGCATTTATCTCTTCCTGAGAGGTCAGTATTCATTCAGATTAGTGTCGATACTTCACAGAGGCGAACGTTCATGTGATTTTTAGTTCCAATTTGCAGTGTCGCAGCAGTGGTTTTAGAACTGTTGACCATTTTGCTGCAGCATCTGGAACACGAACACTGCACCACTGCGAACCTCACTGTGGAAACATCAGATAAGAAAAGAGAAATGGGCTATGCTCATTTTCCTTGTCTTCACTGAGAGAAATGAATAGTGAAAGAAGATCCTAAGTGCTGATAAACCACTTTTTAAGAAGTCTTTTTGTTTGCGAAGCCTAATATTTATGTACATGAGTACAGGAAGCTCTGTAAGTTTTACTCACAGGGCCTGATCGTTCTAGTTTTTACTCATAATGGACTTGCACATTTACAAATAGCTATTTCCCATGATATTTGTCGTCCCTTAAACTTCTGATTCTCCGCCAGATATTATTTATTTAATCACATCAGAATGTGTGTTAGTCATGTTTTTAGGGTTGGCTTTTATTCTAGAAGGGTACAACTCTGAGCTACTCATTTTGTTGCTTTACATGGTGGCAGTCTACACGCATATTTTAAGTGGTTTAAAAAGTAACCCTGAAAAACGTCAACTGACTTATACAGGCAGTTTACACAACAAAAAACAAGGTTAAATCAATCCATTGCACAGCAAAAGCTCCTGGTGCTCACCAGGAACAGCTGCCTCTTTCTCAGCTCTCTCTGCCGTCGCACCTGCAGACTCTGGCCAAACGTTGCCTCACCAGCACTCCTGGTGCACAAACTCACCTCTCCCTCAGCACAGCCTCAGCTCTACCAGCTGCCACCCGATGCCAGCAAATGTGTGCACAGTGGAGAGAATGAGAAACATCCACACTGTTGTTATACTGTATGTCCTGATGGTTTGAGAGTATGGCAGGGAGGGAGCAGGCAGCAGCAGCAGCCACCACAGCAGTCACACTGAGAAACAGAGAAATCCATATATATTCATACGGTGTACAAACACCAGACCTAGTAGAAGACAACTTGCCTCTCTGTGCTTATCAGGAGTGCTGTCAGCCTGGTGCTGCTGCACTGCATCTGGCTGGCCTGGCCTCTTTCATTAGGACCAGAGTTAATGACAAGGTACATCAAGACAAAGGTGAGGGCAGAGCACATCTCGTGTGTTTCTGTGCCTCTGTCAGGAACACAAGAGCTAATTAACAAAATGGTGTCATTAAAAAAATGCACATTTTTCTTGCTGAGCTGTGCCTATTTTATTTTCCTCTCTACAGGTATGAAAATGAGCAGCCATTCAGAAAGGCAGTGGAAGATGAAATTAATTCCCTTTACAAAGTGATTGATGATGCTAATTTAACTAAAATGGATCTGGAGAGCCAGATAGAAAGCATGAAAGAGGAGCTAACTTTGCTGTCAAAGACTCATGAAGAAGTAAGTCCAGGCTTGGGACACTGCAGAGCTATGTGTGCCTGCTTCATGTGGCTGGCATTGTGCACTGGGCAGAGCAAGCACTGCAACACTGCACCTGCCATCTCTTGATGGGGGAAACTTCCTATTACTGTCCTCCCTGTTAATTTAAATCACTAACCTTTGAGGCATTATCAAATTACATAGATGTGCGTTTTAACTCTTTCTTGTCTGATAGATATGGCACAGAACAGATGTCCTTACCCCATTTCTTGCTGGACACAAGACAAGATGTTCATGGGGTTGGACAGATGAATGTAGAAATCCCAGCAGCAAGAGGTCTGATTCACAGCTGCAGAGATGTAAAGAGAAAATGTCTGTGCAGGAAAGTAGCTTTGGTTCTGCAGCACTGACACTGGGTGCTAACTCACTGTGGCTCAGGGTGTGGCTAAGCATGATGCCTGGTTCTCAAAACTGAGCCTCCCCTGAGCAGTGCACGGCTGAAGCAAGCCGCAGGGACAGGCAGCTGGAAGCAGATCACCATATTGCCCAGCTTCACAATACATTCCCAGTTACTCATTATATTCACCTGCATTATTTGCATGACAGTGGTTTAATTCCTTCAGCAAGGGTTTCAGGATCTGGCCCAAATCTTCACAACAGGGCTTCAATTAGGCAGCTGCTACTTAACTCACATAAGAGGCAGCCAGCAGTTGTGCTGATGGTTCTACTGTAGAGGAGAGATTGAATTGGAATGTATCACAGATATGAGGTTCTATCCTTACATCTCTTTTAGCTGATTTTTTTTTAGCTGATTTTTCCAAATACGCAATATTGGTAGGCATGTGGAGGCTTGGGTTGCCAAGGGAAAGCTTCATCCCCTCCCCACTTTCATGAGCCTATGCCCAGGACTAGCTTTTTGCTGAAAGTGACCAGTGGCTTCAGTACCACTGAAAGCCATCAGAAAGATGGAATTTGTTTCAGATAAGTTGAAAAACACAGAAAATTGAAAGAAAGATCCCCTTTAAACTTCCATGTATTACTGCAGTGTTTCTTGTGAAACACACAAAGTTGGCATTGATGCTGTTCTCTGCCTGTGGCATAAAGAAAACAACAGCTTCCCAGCAGCTTCTCTCCCTCTGCATTTAGCCAGTGCCACTGAAAAAGAAACCCTCCAGTGCACTAAATCACTAACACTGAGACACCACTGGGGACCAGGTTTAATTTCTCTGGGGCACCAAAATAGCTCCTCCTCAAACCCCTCTGTGATGCTACCATTCAGTTGTCCATTTCACTTTTTCTTATGTCTGTTATTGTTGTTCAAGGACGTGAAGGTATTGTACAAACAGCTTGCTGGTTCTCAGCTGGAAGAACTTGATGTTCCCCTGGGAAGTGGCCTGGACAACATACTGGAAAAAATCCGAATCCACTGGGAGAGAGACATTGAAAAGACTCGTGCTGAGGCAGGTGCCCTGCTCCGTACCAAGGTAAACATTGACACCAGTCCCCATAAGTTACTCCAATATTTAGAGATTCAAAACAAACCTAAAATCTGTCCAGCGCTTTGCAGTAACTTCAAGGGCTGGTTTTTGGTTTGGGTGTTTTGTGGTTGTTTTTGTTTGGAAATGGCCCCACTGATATCACAGGTATTTGTGGGAGACTTCTAAGGGCTCTGCAATGTTGGCTAAGAAAAATGAGCTTCATCACTTAATACCTCCTGTGTAGGATGCACCCTACTTGCTGGGGCCTTTGCTGGAGAACGTACAGAGACCCATAAATCAAAAGGGCAAAATACATCGCTCTACACTAATTATACAGCTATGCATTCCTTGTGGGTTTCTCCTTGAAATTGTTTCCTTTGGCAGCAGTGGGAAAATTGGAAATGAAAAGTGATGATAATAGGCATTCCCTTTGAAAGTTGTCTTCTCTCCTGATGCTGGGTCTAAACCAGCTGTCTAATGGAGCTTTTCCTCTGCCATGAAGGATCGCTCATTTTCCTGCCTGATTGAAGTATTTTTGCAGAGCTGAAGCATTAAGTTCATGATCCTGTATTTTAACAGCTATCTAATTCTGAGTTGGCTGTGACACACCAAATCACAACTGCAGCTGTGCTACAGAAATATTTAGCAAAAAACACAGTCTCATCTGTCCTTTGATACAGAGTTTCTATGGGAGGGATAGGGGGCAGCAGAGCCAAAGAGAAAGAAGAAAAGCAAGAAATACGTTTGCAAAGATATATGCAAGCTCTCAGTGGATGTTTACTTTACAAATGAAGAAAACAAATCCTATGACAACAATGATATCTAAGATGCTAGGGAATGTACAAGGGGCCAACGAGGAGTTTATCCTGGAGGACCCACATTCTTCAGTGACCTCACTTTCCTGTCCTAATTATTCCTCTATCTGTACAAACACTGTTTCAACTTCATTCTCTCCATGTCCTTCATACCTCCAGTCTTTCAGCTGCTCACAGATAAGATGTGGAGAGAAAACTGCCAGCTCATAATGACCATTTGATCCTGCAGTTGTGTTTTCAGTTGAGGCCAATACCAGATGTGGCAGGGAATCTTTGACAGGCAGACAAAGCCTAGCCGCTCCCTATTTAGCCACCTTAGTCAAATCTCTTCTTACTTAGAGATTTGTTGCAGCTGTACTTGTTTTGATTTGCTTTTCTAATGGGAGAAAAAACCAGAATATCAGAGATTTGTGGGAAGAACAGTTCTGATTTTGAACAGGTTCTGGTATGACATCCTAGTTTGGGTTCTTTTTGTCTCCAAATTAAACTCAAATGATGCAGCTTTGTATCTCAGCCAGATACATACACATTGTTACTATTTATACAGGTAACAGCAGCTATGCTAATTATGTCCAGCCTTTTTTCCAATTTATGCCATCCTATGCCGCCGAGTCACGCCACTTTGTCATCCAAATGGTGACAAATTTGTCTTTGCTGTTTCCCAACATTGAAAGAGGATGAGAATTTGTTAACTTCTGACCAATTCCTTGCCTCATTTGCTTTTTCTTCTGGCTGGACTTGCAATTTTGGGTGTATTTTCATGGATATTTAGGCACCAAAACATAACAGTTTATACCTAATGGGGTTTTATGTGGGATGTTTTAGTTGAATAAGTAACCTTAAAGCTCCAGTCCTTTGCTTTGAGCTCTGCACTTAATGCACAAATTCTTTCCCTGAATTGACACAGTAATTTAAACCTTTGTAAGGCATGAAAGCTACTTAAAGTTATTTGGCTTTTTCTTTTTCTCCTGAAAGTGGCTTTACTTTGTACTGCTCAACACTGATCTCCACTTAGTGAAATGGTGCTGTTCATTCATGAAGTTTGATTCCACAAATTTTCCTCTGCTTGTTACTAATCTGCATTGTTTTCTGCCACCCGTAAGTCTTTCTAGTTCATGATTTATCCATGAGGCAGTACAGTTTGATGCACCATGCTGTTAAACTTCTGTCATAATGAACCTAGACCTTAATCCTCCTCTGCATGTCCTATCTCTTGACCAGCTGTTGATCCGTGGCAATGCTCTGTCCTGCACACACAATTGCACAGCTTTCCCTGTCATCCCCCACATTATCTCTCATAAAAGGTTTTGAAAATCTTGTGGATTTTGTCAGCTGTTTCTCCCTCCTTCACTGCTTTGCTAACACATTCCCTGACCAGTGAAGAGATTAACAAAGCCCGCACCCCTCTATAGATATCATGCTGATCAGACCTTGGATGTTGGCATTCTATCCCTAATCATACTTTAATTATCTTGATTCCATTAAAAAGACATTAATGAGAGATTCTGCATTCTTGCAAAATGCCTGGCTCAGAATTGCACAGATGTTTTTGAAATCCATACATTCCTAAGACATTCAAACACTAAAGAGCTAAAGATTTAAGGGGATGATTGCATTCTCTGCTTCTATTATCCAGCTGTTTGTGGACACCACAATCCAGTACAGCCTTTCTTTGTGGAGTGTCTCAGGAACAGGAAACACAGAGGCCCCAGAAAATACCAGCTGCCTAGTGAAGAGGGTACAAATATTATGTCTGCACTTCTCTGCAGAAGGAATCCAAAATCTGAGGCCAAATTTCATGCCCAGCAGCACCTTCCACATCGACTCTTTGAGATAACTCAACTGGTAATCCTGGAAGGAGGACACAGAAACTTTGTGTACACCAAAACCATTACTGCTCATCCAGTGCATCTCTTCCTATGCCATCCTCAATATTTAAGGTCTGATGGGCCATCTCCATCTGCCTGTTATGTCATTCACATCACTAGACTTAGGGAGCCTTAAAAGCTTAGGGCAACTCCTACAGGAGCCCCAGCAACACATGGGCCACCAGTAAGCTGAACAGTGAACGTGAATGAATGATTGATGGAAGGCATCATGGAACGTGTGTAGGGTGTAAATACAGATGAAAAGGCATCCTTCTTGCCCAATGTCTCCCTTTAAAAAGAGGTATTTACAGTCCTAGTGTCATCATAATACGCAGACTACATTCACAACACAACTTAGGAGACAAATTACTGCAGAGTGGCAAGTCCAAGATCTGGGTCTGGGTTCACTCAAACCAGTGACGAGAAAAGATATGTATCCCTGAAGCACAACATCTATAAAACGTTTCTGGAAAATACAGCTTTGTGAAACTTGCTGAAAAGGACAGTTTTGATCTGTGGTTTGAAATCCATCCCTGTGCAACACAGGTTCATAAATCCTAAATTCTATTTGAGACTTAACTGCTGCTTAAATGTCACAAGGTCTTTGCTGAGATTTGGGATGCAGCTGAGATTATCTCACTCCCAATAACCAAGGTGTATGGTTCACCTCATGTTACAATAAAATGAGGAGTTCTACAGATGACTCTAGCCTGTCACAAAAATGATTTCTGGTGCATAGTCCTAGGGCTTTTATTATTACCATTATCTTATCTTAATACATAAAATAAAAGTATGCATAATTAGAAAATCAGGAGAGAAACAAGATGAAATTTCTGGGTAGAATGGAAGCATTTTACATGGTTTAACTTCAGTGGTAACCTGGAGAAAATATAGGATTTGACTGAAGAATCAATTACACTTGCTAGAGAACCCAGAGCTACGGCCTGAAAACCTAGATCACAAACCTCATTATAAGTATAGAAAATTTATTTTTGTTAAAGTATGTTTTCCTTCAGCTATATTAAAGGAGCCTGAATTTAACATATATAAAAAATCGCAAGCAACAAAAGCATTAAATTGCATGACTTAATTAACAGAAACAGAATTATTTTTTTTTTTGCCTTTTGTGAAATAAATTCTTCTCTGATTCATAGAATCCTATTTGAAAAAGGATGGTGTGAATACTTCTGAAATTAAATGGGTCAAGTGAAAACACTTAACGTCTGAAAATTGTTATTATAGTATAGCCACAAAGAAAAGGAATAATTACAGCAATGTTGTCTTTTTATAGGTGATTGTAAACATGCTAGTAGAAATGTTGAATGGCTTTCGTTGCCATAGGCAAAGTATGTATGCTTACATGTATAAGCCATTTTACAGTAAGTGCGTAGACATGAGTAACTATCCAAACCATTAATTCAAGGAATTTAATATATAGCAATCAAAATCAAAATCAGAATTGCCACAAACTGAGAAAAAATATTAACTATCATGTTGGGATGTAAGGCAACTAAAACATAACTTGAGTACGCTATGACAAGAAGTCATAATCTTGCACCAGCAACAGGCTGAAGCAACAGCTGCAGTGCGAAGCCAAGAGGAAGAACTGGTAGAGGGCCTCAGAACCGAGTTCCATGAAACTGCCTGCAAAATACAGAGCTTGCAAGCCGAAACTGAATCCTTGAGAACCTTGGTAAGTAACACTGGTTTTGAATGGTTATCTTCTGTGTGAATTCAGCATGCCTTCTGAAGAGATCATGCCCATGTTGTGTGTTCAGTATCTCCATACTCACCTTAATAGTAAGTTTCACTGAGACTGCTGGGTAGGTTGTATTCTATAACACAGAATAGTTCAGCTGGAAGGGACTTTCAGTGACCATCTAGACCAACTGCCTGGCCTCTTCAGGTGTAATCAAAAGCTAAGACATGTTACTGAGGGCATTGTCCAAATGCCTCTTGAGCACTGACAGGCATGATGCACGAGCCACCTTGCTAGGAAGCTTGTTCCAGTATTTGACCAACCTCACTGTAGAGCAATTTTTCCTCATGTCAAGTCTGAGCCTCCCCTGGTGTAGCTTTGTTCTGTTCCCATCCTGCTATTGCCTCCCAAGAGTAGAGCCAGCACACCCCTCTGCTTACTCTCCTCATGGAGCTGGAGAGAGCAATGAGATCACTTCTTGGCCTTCTCCAGACAATGTAATTCAAGCACCCTCAGCCCCTCCTCACAGGACATGCCTCCCAACCCTGTCACAAGCTTTGTTGCCCTCCTCTGTCTGCTTTCAAGAGGAGTCCGGCACCTTGGAACCAAACTGGTTTAGCTTTTGTAATGATTGATAATACACATTTTTCAGAGTGTTTAACAAAAGGAATTCTCAAAATATTAGACTGCCACTTAAGCATATTCAATGAAGATATTGGCCAAACTTGAATTAAAATTACTCTGAAGTATATTAAAACTGTTTTAATGTCTGCTGTCCTGGCCTTATAGAAGAGGGGTCTGGAGAATTCCCTATATGATGCCAAGCACTGGCATGACATCGAACTGCAGAACCTGGGCTCTGTCATCTCCAAGCTGGAGGCAGAGATGGCAGAAATCAAAGCAGAAACTGAGCAGCAGCAGCGGGATCGTGAGAATCTGCTGACCAACAAGCAGCAGCTAGAGAAAGACATTGCTGCATATCATTGCCTTCTGGATGGAGAACAAAGCAGGTACATTCATCTGAAACATGCACGTGCACTCTGGGAAGAGATTGTGACTAGAGCAGTTCTCAGGTTTCTTTAGGCGGGGTGATAGGTGATTAGGCTTGGAGAAGCTGCCAAAGGGAAAGAACACCCCAAATCCAGCCATGATGAAATTCCTGATATGTTGGAGAGGGCTGCTTTCCAGCACTGTCACAAAAGGATGAAGTTTAGAAATACAGCAGAAGGTCTAACAGCCTCACTTCCCTGAAGACAAAATCTGAGATTAAAAAGCTACTGCACCACCTGGGGGCTATGCCACTGGCTGCAAACCATCCATGCTTTTGTTTCTGTTTTTTGCCTTGGGTACATTACACCTTCCCTCCTCTTCCAGCTATACAGTCAAAACATTAAAGCTGTCTTCTTAGGGAAGCTCCCTTTCTAATCACATAAGTTGCCCCTGAAGTCTGAGAACAGAATTTGGCCCACTCGGCGTGCCTTTTGTGAAGAAACATAATTCAGATTTCTAACAGTCACCCTCAGGGAATAGCCTATCAACTCTTTTACAGTGTTGGGTTGCTTGGCTAGTTGTTTTTTGGGGTTTTTTTCTGTGTGTGTGTGCGTTTTTAAGATTCTTAGTCACTGTTAGTCATGGAACTTCTGAGGATCTGAATCACAGATTTTGACTTGCTCTTCTGCTCAGGTCAGGGAGAAATTTTTACTCATCCTGAAATAAAAAAAAAGTGTATCAGATTTGTCTTCTGTTGCACAGTCAGATCCCGACGAAGCTGATGAGATTTCACCAGCTGAACTAAAGAAAGCACTCAGTTCAGCAATTGTCCTATTTGTAGTAATGATCAATCTTATTTTATTTTTTTAACTTTCAGTTGATTATGAAATTCCCAGCCCATAGAAGATCATTGCCATTCAAAGCAAAAGAAGATGTCACTGCTAAGTATGTTCTTGGAAGCTAAATGCCCATCAAAGCAGCCTGCTTTATTCAGTTTGATTCAACAATCAAAGTAGGTTGTAGCTTGAACAACTTTATTAGACCCTCTTCATGTACTTGCTTTGCTTACAGATTTCAATTTCCTCATGTTGTTAAAATTATAATAAAATTAAAGAATATCGGAGTTTTTTTGTTTGACTTTTTCTGTCAGTATTTTTCATGATAGTTGAGGGGGGCTACGTTAATAGCATAGTGCCTCTACTTCCCACCACGCCAACCATTTCTTGGTTTTAGTACAAATACATTAAGACTGGACCACTCCTCCACTATGCGAACAGCACAAATGGCAAGTGCTCTCTTGTGACCAGCAGCTCATTAGTGTGAAATGTAATTAAAATAAGGCCCAAGCAGTTCGGCTGTTACGTTAACTTGATGCAATTAATTCTGAAATACATAAGCTAGCAAGAGCAGTAATACAAGTGTCCCAGCAGTACTTTAGTAAATATGTTTTGACTCTAGACTAAACTTTTGGAAAAGCTGAAGGTGAAGAAGAGCAACAGCAGCTTTGTCTGCAGCCTGGGTAACATCCTTTTATCATCCACTCTGTTGGATCAGGATTTCACGATACAGAAAGAGGGATAAGATGGTTTATTAAGTGGACTCAAAGATGACTTAGAAATAGCATATATTAGAGAACATGGCATGTAGCATCTGCGACAGGTTGAAGGTATTTCAATTTTTAGTTGAAACACTAGCTAACATTACATAGCTTTCATTTTTAATGTCAGTTGAGATCCAAATCCACTCCAAATCCCCTGCGATTGATCCGCCAGTGAAGAAGAAGAATCAGCACACAACTGTCAAACCTTTCCCTGAACATTTCCCACATGTGGGAAGTCCTTCCCGGTGCAATTATTTGACAGACAGTTTCTTGATTAATCTCTGGAAAAAAAAAAAAAAGCCCTGTGAGCATGTACTACCTGGAAGATTTTTCTAAGAAAAAAATTATTAGATTAAGAGATTAGCAAACAACCAAATAGAAAGAAATGATGGCAAATCCCTTTTTTTTTTTCGTACAGAATGTAGGCTCCTCGGAGCAGTGATAAAACTTTCTTCCACATCCGTGCAGAACTTACCGAGTTGAGAAACCATCAAGAATAGTGGTGATGATAGAAAATAGCCACAAAGGGCTGTACATGCGGTGCAGTGGCATAGATCCTTGGGTGGGTGCTAACCGGATTTGCTGTGGCAAAGACTAAACCAGAAGCCTTCTGCAACCTGCTCTGCACGGCAGCTGCACTTTTCGAAGAGCACCTTCTCCAATTTCCTTAGGCAGGCATCTGCCTAAGAGTTACCAAGTTAATGCTCTGCTTGCAATCTGCCAACGTCAAAGCAGCTTGAGGTACTCTCACCTTCATTTCACCAGATGGAGATAATTTGGTACAGAGAAGTCAAGATAAGATAAAACATGAAATGACTGGGAGTGGAAGTCTGTTCCTAACTGCTGCCCAGGTTTTGCATCATCACCCACAACTCCCTTTGGCTTCCCTTTCTGCAGCTTCTCCACATGCATAGTGACTAGTGCAGCACTTCTACAACATGCAGTAGTGATTCATTCCTTGGTCTATATAAAATGCACCACGACAAAATGCACAGGGAACAATGTCCTGGCAAGAAACATTACAGCCACAGGACAGAGGCAAGAGGTGTGCAGGCATGGCAGTATGCCATGGCAAGCATGCTGCACCGTGCACTAACGGCAGGGAGGAAAGAGGCAAAGTCCTCCCAGCAAATCTGTACCCAAGCAGAGGCACTCAGAGCACTGCATCTTACTAAGGGTTGGTTGCACAGGTCAATGATATATCGTGCAGTAGAAACCTGTCTGCTGAGCTCATGCTCCTGTCACTGCAGCGTGGCATTCTGGATAAAGTCCTTGCATTGCAAACATTACTTCTGCCAGTCTGTGCCTGCAAGCCGTTCTTCAGCCAAAAGTCCTCTGCTCAAGGACTGAAGATCACTGAATTCGAGAGGAAAAGAAAAGAACAACAATAATGACCTTTTTTATTAATGACTCCAAAGTGTTACACAGCAAAGATCTCAACCACATAAGCGAATGCAACACATTTGCAGCTGACCGCAAATTCTGCACATCAGCTTGTTTTGGCAGTTTTGCATAAAGCTAGAGGTGGGAGGAAAATCCAGGCATAGCCATATAACTAATGCTTCCTTCAAAGTGTCAACTGAGACATGTCTTTAAACCTAGATCTAAGTCTTCAGAGCCCTAAAACATTGCTGCTATTTTCCATGGTTTCCACTGAGCCTGTTCCAGATTTAACAGCTGAAATTTTTCTTGGTACTTGGCTCCTGACAGGTATTAAGTTTCTAATCCAGAGTTGGTCATTCCAGCCTTGCACTATTTTGTTTGCAAGGGACAAGTGATGCAGACACTAAAAGCTGCAAAAAGGCATCAGATTCACATTCTTTAGCCTGATACTAGGGATTACCCATAATCATGCAATGAAAACATTTTACCAGCTGCTGAAATTCAGAAAGCGTATCTTAGAATGACACACAGCACTGTACTTAGTGGCCTTTATTAGCTTCTCTGCTACAAAAGCTGAGGGATACAAATTGTCTGCTTAGTTGCATTTTGTTATCAGCACTGAGCCTGCAAGTCACAGCATGGTGCAGTGCAGAGGTACTGGCGTTACCCAGGCAGAAATGCAATGCAAATGCAAGGGGAGGCAAAAGGGATTCAAAGACTTCCCTACCAAGCTGTCCTGCAGCAACTTCCTACCAGCTGAGGAGGGCAATGTGAGAGGACAGGTGCCCCTATGGACACAGAGAAGGAGACTTCACTGCGGAATTTGTTCTCCACTTATGCAACTGTGCCTATCGTAAAACACAAAGCACCACCGATCACGCGGCACTCTCAGCATTACTAGGTGAACAAGCTGTGCCTGCAGTTCTTCCTTTTCAGGGCCTGCTCTGCGTGGGATCAAATCCCAAAGTGCACAAATGCGATGCCAGCAGAGAAACAGGGGGACATCGCAGCACAACAGGCACAAAGGGGATCATCACAAAGCTCTCAAGCTCCAGCACTCGACTGCAGTGACTCAGTTACAGCTTCAGAACACTTCAAAGGGAAAGACAGAGGGCACTTGACCCCTTCCTGCAGCAGGGCATTGACACCTCCTCTGCTTTTTTCCAACAAGCTGAGAATTATTGATGGTAAACACTAAATAACAGTACTTTCGGAGGCACAAAATAAAGAGGCTGTCAAACGTTCTTCACAGTTTAGAAACGCTTTAATTTGTATGTTAATACATACATAATATAACAAAACATACAGTGACACTAAAATACAGACATGCTCATTTTTGTTATTATGCAAATCTATGCTGGTGTGAGGGGTAATTCCTGCCCAGCGCTCACACCGCCTTCGGACGGCTGACCGAACAGCCCAGCTCATGGCCAGCCACGCTTCCTGTCACCTTATGACTCATGACCGGCTGAGACAGCTTCGCACAAAGCCCTGCCCCCACGCTTCTGAAGCCACGGCGAACTTCTGGAGCACTCCTGCTGCGCTTCACAGAGCTGAGGCCCTTGCAGCACCCGAGCTGGTGGCACAGCCCCCACCAACACCCGGTGAGGTTCGTCTCCCCGAGGTACGAGCCCTGCCTTCACGACTCTGCCCCAGGGCTCAAAGGGGGACGCCGGGCAGGCTGAGATCCCGCGGGCCGGGCCGACCGCCGGAGTGCCCCAGGAGCACCGCTCCGCGGGCGCTGACGGGAAGGGGCTGCTGCCCCGAGGCGGGAAGCAGCCAACGTCCCGCGCCAAAGCCAACTGCCGCACGCGCCGCCGGCCCCCGGCACGCGCCGATCCGCCCCACGCGTCGCCAGCGCCCAGCCCCAACGCGCACGCGCAACCTGAGCCCCACCCATCCCACTGCCGGGGCTCAACGGTCCCCGGTGCGCCCGCCCTCGCCCTCTTCGACCAATCAGCAGCCGCGCCGCCGCCTCCCCGCACGCCACGCATTCTCGCGTCTCGACGTCAGCGGCTCGCCCCGGAGGCTTCCGACTGGCCGGCGGCCGCTTCCTCCTCGGCCGCTCATTGGCTGAGGGGCTTCGGCGCACGCGCAGAAGCCTCCGCCCGCCCCGAGCGCTCCCGCCCGGCGGCGCGTCAGGCGGAAGGCCCCGCCCCTTGGCTCTAGCCCCGCCTCCTCCGCTTCGTGCCGTGTCAAGCGGCGGCCACCAGCGTGGAGCGCGGCAGCCTGCTGCCGCCGCGCAACGGGCGGGCCCGGCCGGCCGCAGCCGCTCGGGGATTCACCTGTTGGCCCGGCCGCCTCCCGCCTCCTCCTCCTCCCGCCGCCACCGCCACCAGGAGTAGCGCCCGGCCCCGCCGCCGCCATGGCAGAAACGGAGGAGAGAAGCCTCGACGACTTCTTCGCCAAGCGGGACAAGAAGAAACGGAAGGAGAAGAGCGGCCGCAGCGCCGCCGCTGCTTCCACGGCCTCCGGCGCTTCCAGCGCCGCCTCCAGCGCAGCCGGGGCGGCCGCTGCGGCCGGAGGAGCCCGCCCGGCCGACGGCAGCGGCTCGGGGGCGGCCGCCTCTAGTAGCGGCTCCGCCAAGAGCAAGGTG
Source organism: Numida meleagris (assembly GCF_002078875.1). Taxonomy (NCBI): domain Eukaryota; kingdom Metazoa; phylum Chordata; class Aves; order Galliformes; family Numididae; genus Numida; species Numida meleagris. Next base: position 42,662,723 of record NC_034410.1, read on the forward strand.
CGGCCCGGGGCGGCGCTGGGGGAAGGGGCACGGCCGCCTCCGGGCGCGGGGCCGCGGCGCCTTCCTGCCGGCAGGGGGAGCCCCGGGGCGGCGCCGCCCCGGCCATGCGGGGTGCGGGCGGCTCTGCCCCGCCGCGGCCATGCGGGAGGGCCGGGGCTGCGCCTCGGGAAGCGGCTGGGAGCGGCCTGGGGGTGCCCGCTCTGCGCCTGTTGAGCGCCCGTAGCGCGGCCGGGGGGAGCCGCTGCCGGGTGTTTTTGGGGCGTGTGGTAGTGAATACGCGGGGTGAGCGCGAGCGCTGGCAGCTGCGGCCTCGCACCGAGTGTTGGTAACGCTGGGATGCTCGCATCTGCGGGGGTATTCTGGCTGGAGCAAGGTCAGCGGAAACCGTCTTGCTTGCTTCTGCTTGTTGGTGACTACGGCTCTGGTGGCTTGGGTTGGAAATCAAGTTCGTTAGACGTGAAAGGTGTGTTAATTTGGGAGCTGTGCTGTTACCATGGAGATAGGGGTATAGGAAGGCTCCAACCTCTCGGAGCTGTGGAGTCACACGTGTACAGAAGCCTGAGTCCTTAACCGGCGGTGCGGTGACGCGAGGCTGCTTCCGCTGTCACCTCGGAGCGGGTCACAGCCTGTGCTGCAGGTTGGTGGTGTGCAGGGCCCTAGGACAGCGCTCCTCAGAGGAGCTGCATCCTCGGCTGCCCAACTGGGAGGAGACTGAGCTGTTGGCATTCATATTTCAAGCAACATAATGCAGGAAGTGTGTAACTGCTAATTAGGCAGCATGCGTCTCAAACCTGTGACTAGGGAGGACTGCTCATCTGTTCTGGTCTCCTTCAGCCCTACCTTAACGACACCAGGACCTGCTGAAGGACAAAACTGGCCCTGCTCAGATGGGCTCCTCCTTCCCCATATGCATAATCCAACTCCTGTCTCGAAACCTGCAGTGTGTTCTTCCCAAAGACTAGGAGCTATTCAAAGTATTCCTTGTTGTGTCTCCATTATGAAGTATGTGATGGAAAAGTAAATCTAAAGCTTCACGTGCATTCAGGCTGTCATAAAAGCTTAGTAAAAGGGAGAGGTCTTGTCCTGCATTTCACAGCTCTTGGTCCTGTTCCCTGCTTAGTGTTCCTTGTCTTTCCTCTGGCTTTTTGCTGAGATGATGAGGTTTTCTTTCACTTGAATGCCTTTCTTTGCTGGGGCGCTTTTTGACTGTTATAGCGAGTTAAAATCAGTTAAAATTAGCTCCCAGGAGCGTTATAGGGGGTGTGCAGTAAGTTGGAGGAGGAAGGAGTGGAATCTTTTTCCTTGTTGGCAGTGGCTCACACAGATTGGTTTGCCACAGAGCCACACGTTCACCATTAGTATTCTTTATATTATCTTGGCTATCATCTCTTTGTTGTTTGGTGGAAAGATGGTAACAACTTCTTTTTCTCTTATAGGAAGAGGATGACTGGAAGGAGTTTGAACAAAAAGAAGAAGTTGATTATAGTGGTCTTAGAGTTCAGTCCATGCAAATAAGGTATTTTTTCCCCCTTTTTTCCCTGTCAGGCTTATCATTGTACGTCTAAAAAAAACTTTTTTTTTTTTCTCCACAGAGTATGGTTAAAGAGAGTTTTGATGTGTTTCTGCTAGTGTAGATCTGATTGTTGTGGGGTAACTTGAGTTATCTGTCATTTTGATGTTTTGGGCCTCTGTTTTATTTGAGACTTCAAGTTTTCTCCAAATACTTAAAATTACCATTTCGTGAAGGTAGCAGGATGGGAATTTCTCTGAGAGTAATGCTGGGTAGTAATTGCCCCTGAATCACTTGAATGAGGTAAGGATATCTGACTCAGTCTGGAGCAAATTCCTGGGTGCTTGCATTTCTATTTCAAGGGTACAAAAATAAAGTTGATAAAACCACTGTTTTGTGGTGAGACCCCACAGGACTGCTTTTGACAGTCTCATCCACGATGCCTTGTTTGCTTTTTCATTAGATTCTTCCTGTAGTCTGATCCAGTGTAAGTCTACTTTAGTCTGTTCTGGTTAAGAAAAAGGTTTCATCAAATTGGAAAAGAGGATTTTAATGATTTTAGGCTGAAAATATCATGTGGTCCTCCAAGTACTGATGGACTTCAGCATTGATCTGTTCAGTTTTCAATTTTTTTCCTCTTTGAAGACAGCTAGTTCTAGGCTGTTTATAGGTTTCTGGTCCGCAAACTCCCCATACCATCTGAGTGGCAGAGCGGATAAACGACGTGTCTGAATGGACAAGTAACAAGGGGGCTGCTTCACTCTCTGGCTGAAAAGCGAGTGCTGTGCTTTTCCAGACAAAGGCCAGCATTCTGAATGCTTTTGACACTGTGGCATATTTTCAGGCTTGTGGAGTGTTCTGTAATGACATAGTTTATGGATTCAAGGGGAGACTGGACAAGCAAATGGAGGGAAAACCCACTGGAGGTTATTAATTGTCCAGCTCAGGAGATCTTACAGTTGAAAGGAAGACACAAAGTACTCAGAGGGGGAGAGAGGATGTAATGACTTCTTGATTAGTAGGATTTGGTGTGTAATAAGTTTATTTCCTCTCTTATAGTGAAAAAGAAGACGACGAAAGTGAAAAAAGAGAAGAACCTAGTGACAACTGGGAGGAAACCAGTGGTGCTGTAGACAGATCATCTGGTCCTTGGAACAAGTCAGCTCCTGCACCAGCACCTGTTGTTGAAACAATTGGTAAATGTAACTCGGTTGTTGATTGTACCAGTCGGAATTAAGCTGCTCAGAAGGCAGAGTGCAAGGAGTAGTTCCTATTCATGTGAGGACTTCTGAGGAGCTGAGTTGATAAAGCTGTCAGATAATCGCAGTAAACATGGCAGCTGTCTTTTTCTATTTCAGGCTTCAAAGTGGGAAGGATGGAAAGCATCTCATTTTTAATTGTTTTCAAATTAAATGCCTCTACTTCATAATTTGCAGAAAATCAGTTGGAAGCGTTTCTTTGGGTCTAAAAATATTGCTTTGGCAATTAGTAGGTGTTCAGCCGATCTGATGTTTAGTATGTCACTTACTGAGAAGGGTTCAATGATTAGCAGCACGCTGTGGTTTTTTCTTTCCAAATCAGTTCTAGGGTACACAGAATATGACATTGCAAAATGAATTATTTTACTGGAAGGGGACTTCTGTTTAAATTCAGTTCTTAGTATCAGTGTATGTGATTGTTTCTGTGCCTGTAGAAGGGGAAAAAGAATGTTATTTCATTGTAGATTGTTACCTTAAGTGTAAACTACTTGAGTATTCCCTTCAGCATATGGAGAGGTGCTGTAAAGGAGATTTGACAAATACGTAATTACGTGTTTAGATCTCAAGTTTTAAATACAAGCTGCTAATAAATTGCCAAAAAGTATATTAAATCCTCTGAGGTTTTGAGGCCCTGAACTTTAGGGAATAAAATGGCAAAGCCTCATTTCAATTCAGCTGCATATATATTAAATTAGGTGACACCTCATTTTCTGCCTTGTCTGGAATGCTTGCTTCCCAAGTTTTAAAAAATGCAATAACGTAAGGTTCTTTTTTGTGTGTATGTGCAGTGGTGTTTTTTTGGTGTTTTTTTCTTGGCGTTTTGTGTTTTTATGAATGCAAACTTACTCTGTTGTCTCAAATCTTGCTCCTGTAACTAGTTACAGAGCCCCCAGAACCAGTTCAAACTGGTGGTGTATACAGGCCGCCCGGTGCCAGAGAGGGGGGCAGGCCACGGAGAGCACAGCAAGGACCACCTGAAATCTATAGTGATACGCAGTTTCCATCGCTGCAGTCCACCGCCAAGCTTGTAGACAGTCGAAAGTAAGTACATTCCATTCATTTCCTAAGAGGTATATTTTTACCACTGTTTTATGTTGTTACAAGGATGAAGCCCTAATCTTTCCACAGAGGAAAGAAAGAACCAAAAAGATTAGTCTCTTTGGCAGAGAGATGGGAAAGGTCTTAACTATATTTTCCAAGTATGGAAGGGCTTCCCATGAAATAACCTGTGTGGGATGTAGCCCAGTAAGAGAGCCAAACATGATTCCCAGCTACCTAATTGGTTTGCTGAGGGATTTTTCCCAGTAGAATATTTTTGCTCTTGACAGCATCTGGTTTCATTAGATACTAGCTGTGATGAGGATCTTTGTTCACCTGTCAGTAAAAACGAGTAGGATGTCTTGAGCATGCTTCCTTCTCATCAGAGATGTGAAGGAAACTTAAATAAAGGAAGATAAATAGCCTGATATTTATTTCATTTGCTTGGTGTTTTGACTTCTCGATGTGGTATTGATCAGCACAGCCTAGCTGGAGCTGTTTCTTTCTGGTCTTGGTGTGGCTTTGTCTACTTGGCAAATGAGACGTGCTGTCATTGCATTAGGGCTCAAATGGTGCAAACTGGGCAAAGGTGGAAAGCTGAGTGTTCCGGAAAGGGACTTGTGTTTTCTAAATGTTATCTTTCATAAATGAACTAGAATTTATTTTAGAGAACATTAATATTGAAATGTATAATGTAATCTGAATTGTGCTTGAAGATAAGCTTGATTCTAGCGAACAGGTTTTGCAAGATTTGCTTGGGAATGTTTGGCTGTTCTGTTAAAACTGTAGACATTGGTGTTTTCTGTTCATAATATAATGTTTTTGTTGGAATGGGGTGGAAATCAACTAGAAATTCACAAGCTAGCGATACTTACTGATTACATTTATTTTCCCGTAGGGATAAAGAAATGGAGAAGAGCTTTGAAGTAGTAAAACACAAAACTAGAGGTAGGGATGAGGTCTCAAAAAACCAGGCACTTAAACTTCAGCTAGACAACCAGTATGCTGTGCTTGGGGATCAGTAGAGCTGCATACACATTACGATTAAGGAATGCTTTTTTGGTAACCCTTCTACTAAGGTAACTAAACTACAGCTAACGGCTATGATGAACGTGCCACCTTATTTCTGCTGGATCTACTGCAGCAAGTGCAGAATACTTTGACGTAAGTGATCGGTTCTCCTGCACTATGGAAGCGTATGTTACAACTTCTCCATTGGATATGGGGCAAATTAATGTAAATGATTGAACGAGAGTCATCGGTGTTCATTAATTGCTCAGAAAGATACCTACAGCCAGTGGTCATTTCAAAATCTTTTTATGTTCAGATACTGAGCCTTCGTAAAGGTTGACTACCTCAGACTTGCTGCACTCATTGTGGACACCATGTGGATCACAACTTCTGGAAGAGAAGGTTACAGCTGTTTTAGTGGCCATCTGAAACTTGAAACCAGCTCTACTGGATTCCTGTCAGAAATCCTGCAGAAGTCAGCCATTTGGTTCCAATTTGCTATAACAAAGATTTAAGTGACCTTAACGAAAAACCTATCCTGTTCCCCTTCCGAGGAATCCTGTCACGTGTAGCCATAGCCTACCAGGGACTTCTGGAGCATACCGTGCCACCCATGCTACCCAAGTATAACACAGAGCTGTAGTTTGTTTACCTTTTTAGATAGCTGTACTGAAGCAACGGCGAAACAAATTGAAACTCATTCAGTATCAGATTGGAGGATTGATGGGTTTGAATGGTCTGTTTGTATTAGCCATTTTCACAGTTGTCTGTTTAAGCATTTTTCCTATTTTCCACAAAAAAAATGCCTTCCTTGTTTCTGATATCAAATTGCAGTATATTTAAATGACAATGAAATATTATAGTGAAATAGGGTTTATTTTGTTTTGGTTTTTTTGTCATGAAGTTTGTCTTTCTCACCCTAAGGCACTATGAGTTTTGATTTGACACAGAGGTATCCAGGCTCCAACTATAGTCTTTGGAATTTGTCATCTTAAAAATGTAAGATACATGGCAATAGTAATACCAGATCAAAAACAAATAAATTATCCTTTGTTAAGAATGGGTATTTGTCTGTTAAAGGGCAGTGGTTACTTGATAGCCAAAATAACTTGTTATACAGAGGGATAACTTAAGCTTGATAAGTCTTATTTGGTTGACTACTTTGGTGAAGCCTGCAGGCTTTTTGAGGCAGAAATCCTCAAAGTAAAACTCGTATGTGGTATTTAATAAAGTCAGAATGTGGGGTAATAACAGAAGGCAGTGACTTCTTTAAGTCGTTGTCATTTCTGAATTGATTTAGTGAAGGTAAGCTAAATGGCACTGATACACTAAGAGTACAGGACATTGCCCATAACTGATTCAGTGAGCAAAACGTGATGTGTACCAAAAGTGTTCTGCTGTAACTTTTTCTCTTCTTATGCCAGAAGGAAAATGAAGTACAATAGTGGCATGCTCCAGTGTTGATGTTTCTCAGAGTAAATGCCAAAAAAAAAGAAAAAGACCCAACATCTGAGTGTTGCCAATGGTAAGAGAAACAAGGGAACAAACCAAAACTTGCTTACTTGTGTGGGAGTACTGTGCATTTGCAGAGGATGAGGATAGCATGGGAATTGCATAGTTGGGTTCCTTTTGACTAACTGCTGACTCGCTTTAAATCTACTTCTCTGAGGCCAATGGGAATTTTGCTGTTGACTTTGGGGCAGGGTTTCACCTGGTTCTTCTGCGCACAGCCTAAAACTGGCCTTGCTCTTGCAAAGTTAAGTCTTTTAAACTTTTGCTAGAAGCTGCTGTTAAAAGAGAGGGCTCAAGAGACTCTTTTTAGTCAGAGACTTTGGAAACAACCCCACTGAAAGACTGGTACCAATACCTTGAGCTCTTAGCCATGTATCTTCCTTGAAAATACCTTGTTGACAGCAAAACTGTTGATGTGTCACTCAAGATTTCTGTGGAATTCATGGTAAATGGGCACGTCACTTGATGTGGTAGAAATGTGAAATCTTAAAACGTTTTTCCTGATTCTCTGAAGCAATTGAAGTCGCCAGTGCACATGAATCAAGTTCTAATCTACTGTATGAAGGGTAGATGAGACTGTCCATTGTACCGTCTTTGAGTTTTTGGGCATGACTTCTGGCAGTTTTAAGAAAACCCTGTAACAGCTTCAAATGAAATAAAATGGAAATATACATGGATTTTGGAGTGTAATGACTCTTTACCTTCAGTTCTAGCTTATGACCCTGCGACAGCTGAGCAAGCGCATTGTATTTGGGTCTCCTAAAGGACAAGCCATGGAGTGGGTAGTCAGCGTTCTGGTCGGGTGGGCCATGTCCAGCAGCTTACAGCAGTGCACATTAAGGTGACTTCTGACATAGCAGCTTAGTTGGCCACCTGTCAGAATGTCTTCTGACTGCCACTGTATAGTGCTGTTTTGAAACTGAATTGAACGTGAATGATGCTCTGTGCTTTTCACTTAAGCTAGCTGTGTTAAACTAAGGAATGAAAATACTCGTTTTGCTGCTGTTGAGCAGCCTCCCAGGAGTCCATCTGCTACTGAGAACTATTTTGAGGGTCTTTCCTTAAGAATATCATTCCAGATTCTTTCTGGAGGCATAAAAGGGAAGGGAAAAAAAAGCACAGCAGATTTCTGCAGTACAGAATGGTAGGCTCCTTTAGTGTTTCTTGTGTTAAATGCCATTGCTAGCAACTATCAAAATGCCAGTTGTTATTATCTTCTTTGTAACAATTAACTCTTCTGCATTCCAGTCAGTACTCTCTAGAAGTGCAGTATGCTTTTCCACTCGGAAACCCAACTTTCTGCTTTGTTGTTGCATTCATTGGAGGCATGCAAAAAATGCCAGTTTCATTCCTTCAGAGCACTTCTGGAAGGCTTCTGCTATAAATGAAGGATTGTCAGCTGCTCAATACCAGTCAGTAAAATGTCGTCATGTAGCGCTTCAGGAACTTCATAACCTGTAACATACTTCAGTAGTGGATTTTTAATGTCCATTTTAAATGTTTGGTGTTGCTTTTTTTTTATTATTATTATTTTCCCACAGACTTTGTAGCTCATCAAAGCCATAAAATTCGCAGCTTGCTAGGAGAACATGTACATGTCTATTACTTAGCAGGTAAGGAGCAGTTCCCATCTGTGGTTCTTGGTGATGCAGTGCTTAAATTGCCTAGCTTTTGCCATTTAAAAACAAAGCAAAACAAGAAGTTGGTCTTCGCAAGTGCGTGTTGTAGGAATCTGGCATAGGTATGTGCTTGAACTAATGAGAAATGTAGGAGAGGATCAGTTCTGTTGTTGCCCCTACCTTGCCCCTCACTGGTTCGGTTGTGCTTAATCTTATCCACAGATGAAGGGAACTGATGAGAAGTGGCCCTCTCTGCCTCAGTTTTGTCTTTGCAGTTAGCTGTAGCAGTCATGTCCAAGGTAACTCTCTTAAACTTAGGTATAGCTGAGTTACTAAAAGCACAAATTGCATTAGAAATCTGATGTGATAGGGGCTGGCTTTTTTTTTGGTGTTTGACTGCATTTGTTGACTTTCACCACCACAAGGCAGAGGTTTGTATGCTGTTAGGTCAAGGAGACAGTACAAAATCAATAAGACTTCACATGTTGGAGTTTGCTTTTCCAGGCTTTTGCAATAATTACATCTAGCCCTGCTCAAGCAGTGTTAAACTTGCATGTGGCTTTTGGATTCAGAAAGCAAGTGTGTAAAAGGGGGCAGAAAGTCCAACATGTGTGCCAGTAAATTATTCAGGAAAAACCAAAAAGTCATTTTAATCTGAATATAGTCAGCATAAGAAGCTGCAAGCTGTAGCAGATGAGAAAGGACAGCAGAAGACAGAATTGGTTTGGGGTAAGGTGTAATTTTCTTGTGTTATAGCTTGGCTTCTAAAGCACAGATGTAGCTTCACCATGTTCTTTGGAAGCAGAATAGAAAATAATCTTATTAATAAGAAGATGGAAATTAAATAAAACGCGGGGAGGGAAATAAGGAATAGGGAAGCTTTATACTACATGGTAGTACTCAATGCACAGCGGGAGGCAGGGAGTGGAGCGTGAGCGCTTGGGTAGGAGGGACAGCGCTGCAGAGAGCAGCGCTGCTTTCAGAGGTGACAGATCCCTGTAACTCAACAAAAATATTTGCAGTTCAGTAGTTCGAGAGGGCATCCTGTTTCTTTCTACCCAGAGAGAGGGTGGAGTTTTGCCTTGGTACGAAGCAGTGTGTAACGGCTTACTTAGGAAGAGAACCAGGAAAGGACAAATTCCAAGACGGTTCATCGGTCTCACTAGGAAACAAGCTTTTATATTTGAGAAAGACCTCCTCCACTTCAGCACAGTGAAAAAGCTGAGATGCTGATTTAAATTGCTGTGAAGACATTTTCATGAAGCATCTTCTGATGGTATGTGCATCACAGTTCTGTGTACAGTGTCTTGAAACACGTTTATATAGCAAGATTAAGGAAGTTTTAATATAAGCATTAGAAATGCACCACGGTATTAATGAATCGTCAGAAAAAGTGCATCTCAAAAACAGGAGTGGAAATGTATCATCACAGTACAGCTGTATGCAGTGAAAAGAAGCAAATGGGTTCTGCAGCCAGAGCGCAGGGCCAAGGGGCGGGGGGTGGGCCTTGTTTTCCCTCAGAGCTGCTGGGTTAACTTGGAATAACTTAGTTTCACTTTGCCTCAGCTTCCCCAGCGGTACAAAAAATACCTCGTGGGTGCTGTGAGGCTGGAGGTGTTCTTAGAGCAAGTCCTGCTGCTATACAAGGACTGAAAATCTTAAAAACATCCTTATGTTACCTTTCGCTATAGTGTTTAATGCTACTGGGGGGAGAGCTTATTTTTACAGAATGTAATCCATGCTCTAGTCAAGTATTACGTAACTAGATGGTTATTTTAATACGTGTGGTCATAGTGCTCAGCCTGAACCTTGCCCTAACGGGCATTTCCTCTCTGGTTCACTGCGCAACCCAAACGGTGGCTTAATGTAAGGCTTTCTGTTTTTACGTAGAATACATCAAAATCGGTATCGCTGTATTTTGTAAACCCGTGGTTGAAATCAAGTTCTGGTCGCAGCCACCTCTTGTCATGTGGCTGTTCTAAGGCTTGTTCAAAGGGCGTTCAGAAACGAGAGGTGTTCACTCATGAAGGTATGTAGTTGTGTCAGGACGCGGGGTGACATGGTACAGAAGAGGTGTGGTTTTCTTTCCCTGTCTACACATAAACACACGTTTGTTCTACTGTTTATCTTTAGGTGTACATAAGTTGAAGTAGCATGCAAGCATGAAGGGGAAGTGGGAAATGATAGAATAAATTTACTTTCTGAACTTGTGAAGTCTAAAGGCAAACTGCAGAAGAAAGAGTGCAGAAAATAAGACAAAACCTGCTCGTAACCGTTGAAAAGGTTTCTGGGGAACAGATGAAGGAAATAAATGTCCAGAGCTGGGAGCTAGGAAGGGAGGAGAGGAATACAGAAGCAGAAGAGACGCTCACTCTATTTACTGTTATCTGCTGTTGTAGCAGTTAACTGCAGTGGGAGGAACGTGAAGAAATAGTTGTTCTGAATATGCCCTTGCCTGCTGGTGCTGGTGATTTCAAGGTTCATTGCTCAGCTTTTACAGCACGGCTCCAAATAGCAGCAGAGAACACGATGGTGGCATGCGTTCTGACAAAGCAGACCTCTGGTGGGACTGGACAGAGAGAGATGAGGCCCAGCAGCTATTTCTCTTACTGATATTTTTATCGTTATGGCACCTCTAAGACAGTTGTTAATGTGTATCAGCCATGACCGTTCTGTCAGAAGTGATTACTGTTAGATTTCAACAGACTACTGCAGTTCCTTCAGAGGAAATGTTCAACTGGTTGAATGATGAACATTAAAGCAAAACAGAGGGGGCTTTTTGACATACGGTGATGATGAGTGGTATTTTTCATGCAGCAGTGAGGTCAGCAGACTGGTAGCAGGCTTAAAATGGCCTTGAGGAATGTCCTATTATATAATAGGTAGGAGGATTCTAAGGTGTTCGTCGTCTATTCTTTACAAATAAGCTGCCTTGTTTTTACTGCCTCTCCCAGCTGAAATTTATGCTGTAATATTTTTCCATACTGTTCTGTCTTTAATACAGCCTAACATCTTACTTGCTTTCTTGACTGCACGTTGAGCAGATGTCTTCATCGAGCTGTCTGTGGTGATGCCTACATCGTCCCCTTGAAACATCACAACTAGTTCAGACCCCACCAGAGCATGCATCAGTGGTTTGAAGCCTTTCCAGTATTCACTGCCTTTTGTTTTTCCTGTTGATATTTACTTGCTGCTATTTGCCAGGTTTACAAGTTAGTTGGCTTACCCTGGCAATCACTTTCCTAGTGCTTTCAAACCTACTAATTTTCTACAGGCATTGGATTTTGCCATCATATATACTGGTCTTCAGTGTCATGTATATAATTCACTCTTCTTATCAGTGTCCAGCATGGCATGCTCATGTCTTTTACTCAATCTGACCTTTTCTGTTTTGTTTCTTGTTTACGTTCTACATTGAGTTTTTCCTTCTAGCTCAGTTGTTACAGCACTGAAGTCATCAAGCTGTAACTAAGTACTAATTGCATTTTCCAGGAATGCAACAGTAAGGAATAGGGTGGAGGTGGTATGATGAAGACTCAGACTGTTTGGATGTATGCTTGCCTCTTAGGAGCTGTACTATCTCTGTATTGGAGTATTATGTCATACAGAACAGCTGCTTTCTGCTATTAGCAATGATTTGTGGTTGAGAGGGTGATACCTCATGTTAGTGTTCTGCCTGTAGCACTTACACCAGTGGCTGCTGGGGACCGTACAAGTCTGTAGAATGGAGGTGAGGTTTTTTCTCCCAGCCCACCCCCAACTCTATTTTGAAAGCAGAGGTAGAGCAGAATACAGTTCTTGATGCCCTTTTCTACACATCCTAAAAGACATAGCTGTGCTGCTGCCATTGAGTAGAGCCCCATGTTGGCCCCAGGCGTCTTGTGTTATTTAACCACTCCATACTCCTCAGGGCTGAGGAGCGCTCTCTGGTTGCACTGCATCTTTACTCTGGGAATTGGGTAGAAGGCAAGCTGGCTTTGTAAGCTTGCATGGCTGTTTTTTTTTTTTTTAGAGACTGGGCTCTGCTAGGCTTTCCTGAAGCTCAAACCACAGCACCCCATTCTCTTAAGTATTTGACCTTTCCTCACTTTGATATTCCCTTCTTTTGTTCAGCTGTATTATTACCATGCCAAGGATCTTGAGTCAGGTACCTGAATGACAATTTACTGAGAGAGCAGCTCTGTAAGCAAGAACTCATGAATCAGGATCATGCTGAATGTCTCCAGTCTGGGCTCCAGCATCACATACAAAGCTCTACTTCTGCTGCAAAACATCTAGCAAGTAAATATGATATCCTTGAGTCCTGAAGAACTAAAGCCTAGCTCCTCAAAGGCTCCATGACAGCTAATTCCAACATAATGCAGCAAAATAAAAGGAGTAGCACTGGTCACAGTAAAACATGAGCTAGGAGAAGGAATGGAGTTGTATGACTGGACTGGTAACATGTTAGTTCAAGCACAACTGCCTGATCTGGGCAGTAGCAGCATGGTCCAGCCTACAGGGTGGATTTGGTTTGGTTCAGTTCAATAACAAGATAACACAGTGAAGAATAACAAAGAGGACATCTCTCTGTAAATGAAAATGAATTTACTTCCAGCAATGCACCAGAATGCCTCAGCGCTAGAGCCAACCAGAAGTAACAAGGATAAAGCCCTTTGAGTTCGTACAGCAATACAAAAGAAAGAAGGATTCTGTCTGGCTGGGAAAAAGGTTGGCCAGGAGCCCATCCTGCACAGCCAAGTACAAGATGATCACTGTGTGGCCCCTCACAGTTAACACAGGAACCTACTGGTGCCTGTATGTTTATATATCCTTATAGTCTTATTTTAAGTTCAAAACCTAAGCTCTGTATATATATATTTTTGTCAGTAGATTTTTTTACCCTGGTTTCCCTCTCATGGTCTCTGCATATGCCAACTTCTGACTGCACAGCACATACCTCTGTAGTTCTACTTTCGTCCCATGTTAATGGTATCAAACTCTGTGAAGCACTTTTGTGATGTTTCCTGTAAAGAATGCTGAAGAAAATAAATTTATCTTAATAGCGGCAACTGAATTTAAACCTCCAGGCTTGTCTGTTTCTGTTCACTCATCTGTTCAGTGACTGAGTAATGACAGCAGTCACATGTGGCTGACAGTGGCACGCTGTCCCTGTAGACCTGGGACAGAATTTCCCTTGCTGTTCTCTTTGCTTCACTGCCTGTGCCCTCCTCCTGTGACAGCCCAGGCTCCTTGCGCTGGGGGCATCCACGTGGGCACGGCATGCCCTGGCTGGCTGCAGCTGTACAAAGCTGCAGAGGAGTGCCAAGCAAATGGCTGGAGAGCTGCTCACACTTACAAGTCCACTGTGGTGAGTCTGCCTTTCTGTCCAGCCCCCAGCTGTCACAGCACTTGCGTGGCTCCTGGACATCTCTGAAGCTTAGCTACATGGGGTGGTATCTTACTTTTAAAATGTGAATGGTAGCACTACTCTTTTACAGCAGCATCTTCCGAAGGCAGGGAAGAAAAAATAAACAACAAAAATAAACAAACAAACCAAAGAAATACCCTACGGCCCCCTTAGGTCTTGTCTACTAATTCCAATACCTATTTAAAAACCCTGTAATGCAAAGCAACAGAGGCAGTGAAATGCAAAGTTAATTCCAAAATGTGATTTTTAAGGCATTAGTAAACAGCATTATCTTCAGCACACGACCCCAAAGCGAGTCAGAGATGCGGTGTCTGACATCCACGAAAAGCATCAAGCTGTTAGGATCAAGAAAAGCAATTGTTAAGACTGTAATCTCTGCAGTTCAATATAGCAATTTTGTCAGTCTAAAGACCTTGCTGCTAGGGCTGCAGAATTTACCTTTTGAAAGAACCGAACTCCTCCTGGGCATCGGCATCTCCAGGTTTCCTGGCAAGTCCTTCAGCTCATCCTGTCAGTGTTTCAGGGCTCCCCGACAAAGCATCCACTGCACAGAAGCAGGAGCACACAGTCTTGCACATACAGGCAAGCTGCATTGCTGCTACCTCACCTGAAGACTCCACAACTGATAGCAATGCAAAGATTTTTTTTATAACCCATAGTGTATTCAAGTAGCTAGAAAACAGAATACAACCCCTGGCACCTCTCACTTTCAAAATAAAAATAACTATAGAGTTAAATTAAATGGACTTGAAGAATGTTACATTCTCAGCAAGGGAAACTTCAATACAGCTCTTCTGACTTAAAAAGCACGGATAAGCACCATACCCAGAGCAGCACGGTACAACTGGCATACAGAGTTCTCAGTAAACAGAGTCCCAGAGCCCGCAGTTATTAAAAGGTCAAAGAATGTGTTAAATAGGGTGGCTGGCTGATCAAGAACAGCTCCAGCAGCTGCAAACTAACAGCTTTGCTCTACACTCCAACAGGGAGCTCGGCCAGACAGACTTCACCTCCTGTAAAGCAGAGGTGGTTCTATGTTTGCTGAACGCATTCATTAGTATTTGGAATGGCAAAAGCTCAACTTTTTTTTTTTTTTTTTTCCAGAATAATTTATTATACCCACTGTTACTACTAAAATTTATAAGCCAGTTGTGTTTTTAATCTAGTTTCTCTTTTGGTATTTTCTCTTGGGGCAAAACCAAGAGGAAATACTCAAAATATAAGCCCATTACTGTGTGGCAAACGGCAACGGCATTCTTATAAAGTGGTATTCTCCCTACCACACACACACAGAAAGCGTGCTAAGCATCTCCAAGTATTTATTATACAATACTGTCCCTAAACCAAATCATTCAGGGCACTGGTAACCAAAGAGATCTTTCCTATGAATGTAAGTAAACTTATTTTAATCTCAGGACAAATTAGAAGTGAGATTCAAAGCTTTTAATTTTTGTGGTGAGGATGAAAAATATAAATACGAATATATAAAATGTACAAATTAAAAGCACAGAGTTTTCTCAGTGCATTCTGGATCGCTTGACTCTGCTCATTTCTCCCGGTGCTTTTCTTTTCTGGGATAATCCAGTCCCAAGTTCTTTGCTGTTCTGGAAGCAAGGCTCAGCTTCTGGCAGGCAGTAAGACTCCATTGGGGGAGGAGGATCCTTCAATAGAGGAAGGGGGGAAAAAAGTCGCTTAGCTCAAAGAGGAGCTTCTGAGAATAAAGAAACCGCTCAGTTGTTTTCTAAGATGTAAATTAATAAAGGGAACATTGCACATCCACATTTTGAATATTTTGCAAGCTCCCTGCTCTGGCAGAGGCTCCAAGTGACCCGCTGGAGGTGAGGGGCCTGCCCCGTCCTGCCTGCACAGCACGCACCTGGATGAGGAAGTCCGCAATGTACTCTGGCTTCAAGCAGTTCACTCCCTGGGCTGCCGCCTCTGCTACATTCACCCTGGTGTCATCTGGCTTCAGCTTACTGAAGTCAGCAAAGAGATGAGTCGCTTCTTTGAAGAAAGACACAGAATGACCAGAAAATACCTACAGATTAAAACAGGAGAGACAAAAGCTATTAATTGTTGTGTTTGTTCCCTATGGAAGATAAATGTAGTTCACGATCAAAAATGCACACTCAGCTATCAAACCAACACAAAACACAATACTATTTACAATGCATTCTGTGCAATCTTTACCTTTCAAGAAGGCCAATCCTCTCATTAGAGCAAGGCCCACAAATTCTGTCCTCAGCGGTCTGAGCAATTTTGGCTAAGACCTACTACTAGCATGGACAATACACAGCACAGAGTTTAAGGAATTATACCAATGCCTTAAAAATTAACAAACCCTCAACAAGACAACAGGAAGATAAAAAACAGTAATCTGTTAATTTTTGGGAAAAAAAAAAGCTACATACTTTGGCTCCTCCTGACTGAAGAAGGCGTCGGAATCCTGCTTCCTTGGTGTGATCAACATTCAGGATCACTTTCCAGCCACTGAAGGCTCCCTAGACAAAAGACTCAATTTAGTCATAATGATGTACGTAGTACAGAAGTACAGACTTCACAGACTCCTCAACTGCCTCTTTCGGGAGTACCCATCAGACAAACATTTGCTATCACCTGGTTTTGTCTTTCTAAATTACAAAAGGCAGAAAAATGCACAGCATACAACTATCAGGCCAACACCCTGCACTCCAGCAGTTTGCCACCATGCCCTTCCACCTGAATGACAAGGTGGGCAAACCATACTATTCAAAACACTTGCAACACCAACAAAAACAAACACATCTTAAGGAAAGCTGTGTACTATATTACGTACTCAGCCACAAAGCTGAGTAGGAGCATCTAGGGCCAACATATTTCCAAATAGGCAAGGCGCATAATTTTTCTTACAAACATTCATTTAAAAGAGGTTATAAAATACATTCGAGTCAAGTGTTACACTGATGCAATTGAGACATTGGCAGTATTTCTACCTCTTGTGAATGCTTCCATGTCTGGCTGGAGAGAGCAGTTAAAAGGACTTGGTGAGCTCCTGTTCCACATGAAACACTGTGGAACTTGCACTGTGCAACATCAGAGAAGGTGCTCTGGGAAAGGTGTCAAGCGGAGCCTTGTTTGAAGTACAGTATTGTGCCCACTGCTAGAGTCAGGAAAACACTGTCTAGAGAGCTGTATTCACCTGTACAGCACAGCAGGAGATTTCTAACAGTTAATGCCAGCACCAGCCATGGCTTCCTGGTAAAATCAAGGGAGCTTCCCAGCTAGAGCTCGGAAGCACAAACTACGGCGCCTTAATGGCTGAAAAATCTTACATACATCAGTAGCCACATGTCTAGCTCTGCAACAAGCACAAATGCTAGTTCAGGAAAATAGATTAGGACTTAATATACCAGCACTAAAGGCTTTTTTAAAAACAAAGTCGCTTAACTAACTAGAATACATCCAGCTAAGCCATTTTGTTCTTAGTAAGAAGACAGATTAATTTTCCTGCCGGAGAAGTTTCTGGGTTTCTTGGTGACAAAACCTGTCTTGGCCATCCACACTGTACGCCTTACATCCAACACACATCTCAATACCTCAGTAATCCCAGTTTCTTGCCTTCCTTTATGAATTTTTTTCCTCCACCTCATGGCTGCGAGTGCTAGCTTCTTCTGGTTTACATTGATTCCAGACAAAACATTAAGTATGGAATCGCTTCCCCACTCATAATCTTCTTCCTAGAATAATCATAGGCATGAATTACAGAAAAGTCCCATCAGCTTTACTAGCAGAAAGATAAATAATTAAAAAATAGAAACATCCAGAACAAATCACAACTCAGTCTAGCTTTATGCACTTAACTTTGTGCTCTTAACTGCACCTAATTATCTTCTCCATGCATAAAAACTCTCCCCAGTTTTAAATCAACTCTTGTTTCCTGCAACATTAATGCACATTATATGCAACCACACTACTCTTGTGGATATCAGCAGTGGCATTCAACAACAGTGCAAAGCCACTCTGGACACAATCCTGTACTCAAAACATACAGGGTTATAGAGTTGGAATCTTTAAAACTTTGTTAATGTATAGAAAAGATTAAGATTTAACTCCTGTTGTACAAGATCCACGACTTCAAGATGATACCAGTGAAAATTTAAGAAGAGGTACTCAAGCTTCAATTTTCAGAAACACCAATAACGTATAGCAATATAGGTATTGCATTTGTCCTTTGCTAGGACAAGTTTGGTCTGGAACCTGTTTTCATAGATGAGCTTGCCTAAAGTTTCTCAGATATTGGAGCCTCTAAAAATCCCAAAGCTGAGGCACTCCAGACTACTACTTGCTTTTGAGAAGTCCTTTTCCAGTAAAAGAAATAAAGACATAAAAAGAAGTGCAACATTCTAGTTTCTCAACAATGAGGTTACATGCCTGAACAAAGCAGCCAGCTCCTCTACATGCCTCCAGGTAGGAACGATGAAGCACCCACTTTCCAG
This sequence comes from Numida meleagris, assembly GCF_002078875.1. Classification (NCBI taxonomy): domain Eukaryota; kingdom Metazoa; phylum Chordata; class Aves; order Galliformes; family Numididae; genus Numida; species Numida meleagris. Next base: position 42,680,557 of record NC_034410.1, read on the forward strand.
CTGCCATCGAGGCCAGGAATTTCTCATTTCGAAGAGGATGTCCCACAACAATGTGTGTGCAATCTGGATCAAAGCACTGTTTCTCAAGTAGTATTCCACCTTGGAAATGAGGATTGAATACGATTCCTGTTATTCGGGGCTCAGGCTGTACCACAAAAAGATCACTCAAAGTGAGAATTATTTGAATTTAAATTAAAATCTCTCAAATTTACACTGAAAATATTACGATTGAAGCGATGAGGGAGAAGCTGGCAAGGAAAGAGGAGCTCTGGGGAAAAAAAAAAGAAATGCCAGCATAACAGAGACAGGAATGGGAGACATCAGAAGATGGAAGATTCTAGACACTCCCAACAGTGAAGAATGAGGCTGTTGTGGAGACAGCTAAAAGAAACTGCCAGAATACAAAACCATTGCTGTTTTATGGCAAAGATGATCATTCACATAATAATAATATATTCAAGGAATTGCTCACAAGCACAGAAAACCATAAATTTGAGACCTCTGATCTGATGAGTCATTAACAGAAACCCTTTCTTTTCCAAGAGAGCCACAGCTGACCAGCTTACAACACATACTATTCCGTGCATTTCACAAATATCTGGGTACCTAATTCCTCAATCAGATGGCAGTAGTCAAATCTTTCCTGAGGATTAAGAGAAGACAGCTGAAATTTACGGCATTTTTCTGGTTCTTCATCAACCTTCTCATCTTCTGTAACAGCCTGAAAATATAGCAACAGATTTTGGAAATATTACAGAAAGATTAGTTTGACAGTTGGCTATTTCCCTGCAAGCAATTCTGGGTTATTTTTATGTTAAGTTTTCTTTTAGCAAGGAAAAGCAGAACCAAACCTGTCAATCACTCGACAAAAGCTGGATCTTACCAAATCAACATTAAGCTCCTGCTTAACATCCTCTCGGTTCCCCCTTTTTTTAGAGCAGAACTGAACAGATCTGTCATAAAAACTAATCCATATTCACTGAATGCCAAGCTGAACACATGAAGCAGCCATCATCCATCTATCACACTGCCTCATCCATTCAGACTTTCTTTAACTCCCAAGGCCCCCTATACATTTCCACCAGTTTATTCACTACCGTGACACTTTAGGCCTCTTCAACCCTCATGACTGATGCTGGAAGTTGGAGCATCAAATGATACACTACAGGAAAAAGCCTGAACTCATTTTCCTAGCTGCTTTCAAGTTCACTATACAACATTAAATTTCTGAACCAGGTTTTTGGCTAGAACAAAAGTATTCAGTTTGTATTTAAGCCTAAATTCCAGATACCACCTCCCAAAGTACAGGCCTAACTTTTTTCCATCATCCTAACAAGGCTGGAGTTTCCCCTCCTGCTTATAAGCACCCATACATTAGCAGAAGGCCACAATGAGGTCTCCCTGCCTGGAGCCTTCTCTTCTTCAGGCTAAACAAGCCCAGCTCCCTAGGCCTGTCTTCATAAGAGAGGTGCTTCAGACCTCTGACCATCTTTGTGGCCTCTTCTGGACCTGCTCTACCACTCCCAAGTCTTTATTGTGCTGGGGGCCCCAGGCCTGGATGAAGTACTCCAGATGGGGTTTCAGAGGGACAGAGAGGAACAGTCACCTCCCCTGTCCTTCTGGCCACCAAGATACACATGGCCTTCCAGGCTGCAAGCACACACTGCTAGTTCATGTCCAGCTTTTTGTCCACCAGGACCCCCAAGTCCGTCTCTGTAGGGCTGCTCTCACTGCATTTCACGCAGACGCTGTCACCACTGCTGAAATGCACCACCCACCACCTCACTGTGCTCACATCCACTATTTGGTCTCCAAATAGCATTGATGAATGTCAATGGGTGTCATTTTTTCCACATGAAGGAATTCAATTCCACACCTTTGCTTCAGATGCATGTCAGATGCCATTGTGTCAGACTGCCCCTCTGCTGCCATCTGTCACACAGCAAGAACATGAAATGGAATACTGCCAGGAACATTTAACATCTACTGCCATACCCTCGACATCTGCCACTGATGTCATGGGCCAACATAATAACACAGGAGGCATTACTTTCAGAGCAGCCCTTAAAGTATAGCTACACTTTTAAAACACATACAATCATGACCACTTCTTCAAATGTCAAACCTTTTCTTTGGGCTGTGGTGCCACAGGAGGGTTAGCCAGTGGGAATGCAATGCTGGGAGCCTGCGGAGTGGGGATCAAGTGATCTTTGATGGGTGTTTCGGGATCTCTAGATACAGGATTCTTCAGATCTCCAATTGTATCTCCATCCCCAGCCTCAGGAACAACTGTGAAAGTAAAACATTTCCATGACTTGTCCTTGGCTGAATATAATTATGGACAAAGTACAAAAGTAGTTATGCTAAATGGCTGCTACAACATGCACAGTTAACATATCAACATTGCCTTTCTTAAAAGATGCTCTTCCTTATCCCACAAACCACCAACTGATCCTTGTAGACTGTGTCCTTGGATGCCCTGTTTTGAAAAGCAGAAAAACCTCAAATGGCCTAATTTCTTTTGCTAAATGCACTTATTCAGTTAAACCAAAAAAAAAATCAATTGAATTTATTTAGCTAATTTTCTTCAGCCTCCTCTAGGACAGTATTAGTTTTCAGCAAAACCTGTCACTGCAAAAAGAATCTCTACAAAGTAGATTTGTTGGGGGCGTAAGGGGAGGTGGCAGCGGGGAGAGAAGTAAATGATTCTGCTGTCTCTCTGCAGGTGGGAAGAAAGCAAAAACGGATGAAAAACCTTAAGTGTGTTGCTTTAGTCCTGCTTAGTCCTAGCAGAAGATTGAGACTTCAGAAATAACAGGAAGGATAAACACAGTATCTTGACTAAATCCTAACCTACGCAAATTCATAAGTAGCTCTGAGATACTGTTTTTGGCGCTCACAAATATCTTCTTCCTGTTTCTCCAATCTCTACCTACTAATTATTTCCACTAATATTAAAAAGATTCTGCTACTAGTATTCCTATTTGAATTCCACTACATCTACCTGACTTGATAGCTGGAAGCCAGCTGAAGATCCAAATAAAATTGTGGAAGATATTTTCTAAAGTTGGTACAGCCTATTTTTAGAAAAAACACTGCCTTGGTGTTTGACCACAGATGGCAAATAGTTAGGAAAGCTCTTTTTTAAGAAACAGCAACACGTAATGGAGCTCAAAGAGGAAAGAAGTGTAACTTTACATTCAAGAAATGCCAACAATGTTCACTCTCTAATTACTTTTGAAGTAGAATCTAAGCACCATCATATTTTAAAAATCTCCAAGGATCAACCCGATACTGTAGCAAAGAAAAATGGTATTTTGTTTCTGATTTTATTTTACCTATACCAGCAATCTCTGAATCAGCTATGGATCCTTTGAAGGTAGACTCATCCATGTTCCTACTGACGTTACTCTGAGCTTGCTCTGTGTACTGGGAAGGACTGTTAGGCCACTGAAAGTTGCTGACAAGTCTCGCTCTCTCTTCCCTTGCTGTAGGATCATCCCAGATGATCTGCTCACTCTGGGATGGCTCCGTGTTGATATCTGTGAGAGCTTGACGAGACTGCCTGAGGGAAAAAGCACAAATACCTTAAATATTCCTTTGTTTTGCAGAAGACTACCATTCTAGAATGTAACGTTTTAACAACCATCTCAACTGTAACATCCAAGTAACATTACTAGAAAGCATGTCCAGAAAAGTGGAAACCTTCAGTATGAAAGCAACTTTGGCAATCTGTCTTCGTGGGTTTAAGGGTCAGCGTGGCTGAAAAAAGGCAACCAAAATGTAAGATATTTTCACCACGTGTCACACTGATAAATTATTCCATAATCAGTGTGCTCTACCCTTTACTGAATCTTTTAATTTGAAAATAAACACCCAACTAAAGGAATGATTTTGCAAGACTTCAATTACATTCTCACTCGAGCTCAGCACTTTAGGAGCTAAAATCCTATTCACCGTGATAACACAGAGAGAAATGAAAATAGGATAAATATCCACAAAATGCTTTATAGGAATAACTACTACTTGCATATGACTTAGGTACTGAAATATTGCAGCACTGTTTTCTTCAAAAATCTCTAAGAACACTAACTCATCGGAAGACAAATTGGTTAGCACAATTCATTTCAATATTAAAAAGCAATTATATTCTACTATTTTTTGAAAAGCAAATATACTCACATATATGTAATCTTAGGATTAAGATAATACTCTGATTTTATCTAGCAGGTCTTGTTAAAGATTCTGAATTACAAGAAAACAAAGATTATCAGAATAGAAAGACAATACAATTGGAAACCCAGGAGATCTATTCACGTTTCAGTGACTGTCTGAGTAGGGACAACAAGATACGATACACTGAAATGAAAATCGATACCTTAGAGCTTCCAAGACCCTACTGCGGCCATTTCGCACAGACCGCGCGCTATCAGGAGTGGCTGGAGAACTATCAAAACTGTTCCTTGAAAGGGATCCTCTTTGTCCTTGCGGTTTCACTACTGATGTGGCAGACATGATCTCCTGCAGCTGCCTCTGGAAGCTCTCCCTCATTTCCAGTGCCTGGGTTAAAACTTTTAGAGAACAAACAAGGCCCACAAGATCAAGATTACTATAATAAGTGAAAAGTACAGACATTCAAGTCAATTTCCCTCCCCCTTATCAGGAGGGAAAAAATAGCTAGGAGAATGACGCACGACTGAAGTCACCCATTTCTAGACAGAAGCAGGAATTCCCATTAGGATCACTTCTGAAATTGTTCGCGTGATCCACCTTATATTCCACAACTCTCCTGTAACACACTTCTTTACGTAACACAAAAACGTATACAGTACTGATTTTCTGTGCAAAAAATCAAACTTCAGTGTTTTAAAAACAAAGAAATAGCAACCAAGAAATTTGTAATGGATTATCCTAGTTTTGTTATGGGCTGGCAAGATCTTTAAACTAGAGAGCGAAACCTCTCTCATAACGAGCAACAACGGTTAGCTGTATTTTACTGGTAAATAAATAATACGGTACCTAAAGCTTTCACATCTTAACATTCAGCACCTGAAAATGTAGAAGGCTTACACTGGCAATCTGACATTATGCGACTATTCTGAGAACAGGAATTTATATTTACCTCCCTTGGATTCACTTATTCCAATGTGCTCCTCCCCTGTCCCAATCGTTTCCTTTATTTGGTCAGTAGTTAAATCATCTTCAGCATCATCTTCATCCACCGGAATAATCTAAGGCCAATGAGGGCAAGTAGAATTCTTGAATAGCAAAATTTTTGTTTTTACCTTTGTTCAACGCTTGTGAAAATTATGAAGATGAATTATCTTGCTTTAGAATAAGCTAATCTTTCTGCCATCACAACGACAGTAAGACAGTGAAAAACAGCATCAATGACAACACCTACTCTGCAGTCTCTAGGTCTACTAAGTCAAGCTTATGCCTTGGATCTCATGTTCACTTAAAAAAGAAGGCAAAGAATGGACTACGCTATTTCAGATTTGGAAAGCACTTCCAATACTGAAATGTCTGTTTGCCTCCATTGTCCCAGAAGAGGATTACAAATGCAGGAAAAGCACGAAGGAGCATCTGCAATAGCTACTATTAATCACTAGTGAAATCTGCTTCAGAGCATCATTGAATAAAGAATCAACTTCATTTACTACATTAAACGTAACAGCTATGTGAACTGAATTCCAACGATGTCATAGTACACGAATTTCTATCACACACACTATACCTCACTTTCTTCTGCAGGTTTTCCAGTGGGTGGAAGCTTACTGGAAGAGGAGGGCCTGCAATCTTGCACTGCACTGATGTCCAGGCTCATTTTGGGATTGTAAGTGTGAGGAAAGAGAGATTCAGGGAGCCGTTTATATTCTTGGGCACACTGTAACAATATTAGTTAATATGAGAAAGATGAGAAACTGGCTGAAAATTAATACAAATTCCATATTTAAGTATAGGAAAAGGATCACTGAAAGAAGTAGTTTACACAAGAGAAAAATGCAGCTCTCATTCTGGGAAACATGTAGCAGAACTGCTGAATGGAAGAGTTTCTTTTTCCCTTATAGAGTACAAGGTAACGTACGCTAGTGAAAACTGTTCAATTTATAAATTCAAAGCAGAATGTAAAACATCAATTCCTATATATGCTCAACGTAAGTTCCAACAGAAAATCAACTGCCATCTAACGAGTTTTAAGCCTTCTTTTCTGTTCACTTTTAGTATGAGGCGGGGGGGGGGGGAAAAAAGGCAAGCTTCCTACCTCTAAAAGCCAGTGTTCTGAAACAATATGTATTCCTCGTTCTTTAACAGATCGATATTCCTTGTTGCTGTCGTTTTGTCCTCCCTTGTAGATGAAGTGCGTTACTGTTTCATCAAAACACCATCTAGAAAATAAAATGAAATACAACTTGAGGATATAATTTCCTATCAGAAAGTATCAGCAGAAGTATAACTATTTTGATGAAAAAAGTGGGCTCATTATTTATTTAGCAAAAGCAAAAGCAAGACAACTTTCAGTTTCAGGACAGAACACCTTGAATCTCTCTTGAAAGCATTCCTGAGGTACACAAAACTTAGTCTGACAAAGGTTTAAAAGAGAGTTTGGGGGTTTGATTTGCTGTTATTTTTTGGTTTTATTTAAGTAAAGGAAGTTTCAAATCAGTTTCTAAAAATAAGTGTGACCTACTTTATTATGTGTTTTTCTTTTCCTGACATATTGAGTTGCAACTCAAATACCAGTCCATGAAGCTGAAAATAAAATGCAGGATTCTAAAACTTAAACTGATTAAAATTAACATTTGTTAACTAATGGAAATAGCTTTAGAACATTTAAGTCGGGGAAACTTCCTCTTCCACACTGTGAATAGAAACACCTAGACAAATCAGCAACAAAATATAGGAAGCGGACTTTGCAGGAGCAAAATTCTCTCTTCAATCACAAGTCAGTTTGTAGCTCCTCTCAGCAACAATCTTTTCTTTTTAAGCTTGTATAAGCACAGAACTTCACCATGTTTACAACCTGTAAAATAATTAGTTCTGAGCCAGACACGCACACACACACATTCAGATCAGATTAAAAATCCAAAATATAAAGTCAATTTTAAACTACTCAAATGCTAAAAAGTTTCAGAATCTTCTGCAAAAAAAAAAAAAGAAGTACATTTTTCAGCAATACTAGTAGACTTCAGGATAAAGTTTTCTCACGACAGGAGAGGAACACAGACAAAAAAAAGACAAGAACACAGAGAAAAATTGACTTGTTTTGTATTAGCACATGGCTGTATTTTTGGACATTAATCATTTAAGATTGTGACGCATAAAGTTTAGCTATGGCAAAAGGTTCCATAGATAAGGGTATAAGAATGCTAAGACTCATATTTATTACAGTTACCACCAGTGCAGAAGCTTGGAAGTTGGTTTTTCTTTTTTTGTTTGATACCTGTAGTCTGCTCCAAGAGAAGCTGCAATAGCATTCAGTTCACTTTGCCTCTTACTAAGTTTCTTACTAACACAGATAACAACATCAGCTAGAGGCTTGGGCTCTTCTTCCTGTTCAAGTAGGGGAAAAAAAAAATCATGTTTAGAAGGTTTCTGTCTGCATAACAATAATATTTAAGTATTTAGTGTAATATGTGATAATATATCCAATAACAGGAAAAGTAAGGTAAACATTTTTTTTCTGGTTTTGATACTCCCAATCTCCACGTCAAAAAGAGAGCACAACTATCCTTCCAAGCACTAGGAATCCAAAGACAAAAGATTCACTCTTAGCCATTCTCCTTAAACCTTATCGTGCTTTTTTCATCACAGACTGACCACTTCCCTGAGCACAAAAATTAAGGAATTATCAAACCTGACACCACAAAAACATTTAACTTTACCAGAGTGAAAAGGGTGAGGGTTAAGAAACTACACAATAAGAAGTAACAACCTTCCCTTACTGAATGCCATTAGTTTCTTTCCCTCCTTTATAGCACATGGTGCAACAACATGAGAAGCAGTACGCACATACTCTTTTCTCTTGCTTCTTTTTCTGTTTTCTTTCATTAGAGTACATTAGGCTGGAACTCTAAACTTCAGTCCAACATATAATATTTAATCCTGCTCATCAGGAGCCTAGGAGTTTCTTAATTGTGATAAAATCCTCCTATCCTAATACTACAAAAACGGAATTGTTACAGCTTTATAAATCATGCTGCTTAGCAACTCCTCACTATTTGGGATGGCAGTACAGACAGGAGAAAAAGACTTTAAAATTCTTTGCCTGCTACTGTATCTTGCTTTATTCATTGTTGAAGATGGATAATCAAACATTTTTACTCAAATATATCACAATGCAGAAACTCCTTTACAGCTTAACTCACAAAAGTTACAGCATTTTTTTAAATTAATCTACGTTCCAAAAGCTCAAAACCAAAATTTCCTACCGCTTCTAGCTGTGCAGCCTTCAGCTGAGGGCTGGCAGTAAGAGCTTCTGTGTTCCGAGTGCTGTTCGCCAGTGCCAATTTCAGGTTTCTGCCAATGACTTCAGAGAGAGGTGTGCTCAGCTTCCTGTTCTTTTGACGAAGACCTCCTGGAGTTTCCAAAGCTGCCAGAGCATCCTACCAAAAAAACAAAGTAACCAACTGACTTTCATGAAGGCATTACAACCAACATTCTCACTCAAGAGCAAGTTTCACAGATGTAGTAGGAAGGTTTCATACTCATAAAACCAGCACTGTGTACTACAGTAGCAGCTAGCAAGCGCAAATAAGAATACCACTGCACAAGAACTGTACAAGAGAATCCTAATCTTAGAGAATACATAAATAAAACAGGAAGAAGAAAAGAGATGATTTAATCTTCTTTTTCACTGTCATCAGTGAGAACTGCCTGCAATGGAAAAAAGCCAGCTAATCACAACCCATTTCCAGTGTGCTGTTCCATCGGAAGGAGGAGAGGGGGAGGAAGGAAGGAGTGGGGAAAAAAAAAAATCTACAAGCACAAAAACCCAACAACTTGGCAGACAAATCAGTGAATTCACCTCTTAATCAAGGTCTTGAAAATGAAAAACAAATCTGAAGACTTCACAAGCACATTCAGTTCACTCAATACCTATTCCAGCACAGATACTCCTAAGTGTCAGGGGGTTACTTTACCATGTTTTACGGATGATAGTTTTTCATGGCTTTCAAAAGGAGATGGTGAACCTAAAGCCCTAATCCATTTTTCAATTTGCAGTAATAATCTTAATTGCTATAAGGTTATTACATTAAAAAGGTCATTCAAGTAGCATTTCATCACAGAACAAGTAAACATTTGTTTCCTAACATCTGGAGGAGATAACAAGCCTTTTGGTTATGTTTCTCAGCTGTTCAACGTAAAGAACAGATTATGTTCTGTGAGGTGTATAACACCTCAGATGTGACAGACACAAAGGAGCTTTGTTAAGGACTTTAACACATCTACTATGCAACAGATTTAATTCACAGGTTGTTAACTAGAAATATACGTAAATTAATGGAGGTAGTTTTTCTGGCTTTATTAAAAATGGAACGGCTATAGTTAACAGCATAAAGAGGCTTATGATAAAGTTTTTGTGCTGCTTTTAAGTTTATGTGTATCTTTAAACTCAATGGCTCTATCAACACAAAAATTTGCAGAGAACATTACCTTTACATCAAAAGAAGGCTTGAATAACTTGTCTTTGGAAAGAAATTTTGATGGTGTGTCAAGGTGTAAAGACGGTTCTTTTTGTAGCAGTCTTCCTTGAGCAGGAGGAGTAGTTGCCTTCCCAATATGATGAGAAATGACAGCTTGGAAAGCTTTACTCTGAAACCTGTTGATATCAAGAGGGGTGACGGCTGTTTTTTTTCCAGCTTCGTGGAGATAAGTAGGTCGTTCTGGAGAATCAGGAAATGCAGCAGATGATGGTGTCTTGTTAAGCTTAGAAATGGAACTCTCATCTTCAAAAGGAAACAAATAAAATATAAGCGAGCAATCCGATTTCTCTTTCATCATATATCATACATGCTTGTTTAAAAGAACTTCATTCATCTGACCTTCTTTCCCATATACCCTAGCTTGCTAATAACCAACCTTCAGCATCTGCATTTTCAACCAAAAACTTGCTCTCATCTGCTCTCTTTCCCGTCCTTGCAGACTGCAAAAGCCAAGCTACAGTGACTGCAGGCAAATTCCACTTCTTTGCAGCCTCATACTTGGAACCATCCGGCTCTTTCACCACAAGATGGGTACTTGCAAACATTCCCTTTTTTGCATTGGCCTTTCGCACAAAGAATTCTTGGACTCTAAAATTAGATTAATAAAACATTTATTTAGTCATAATCAAGGTTAACCTATGGCAAGTTTATAATGCTATAAAATACATTCAAGTAAATAAAAGAGAACCAGTAGAATTATCCAAGGCCTGTTTCCCTGCAGAGAAGGACTTAGGGGTCCTGATGGGCAAAAAACAGCTGGGTGCACTTGCAGCCTGGAAGGCCAATGGTATTTTGAGCTGCATCAAAAGAGTAGTGGCCAGCAGGGAGTGGGGAAGTGACTGTTCCTCTCTGCTCTGCCCACATGAGGCCCCATCTGGAGTACTGTGAGGTCTGGGGCCCTCAGTACAGGAAGGATGTGGAGCTATTGGAGTGGGTCCAGAGGAGGGCTACAAAGATGATCGAAGGGCTGGAGCACCTCTCTTATGAAGGCTGGTTGAGGGAGTTGGGCTTGATCAGCCTGGAGAAGAGAAGGCTGCAGGAAAATTCGTCACGGCCTTCCAGTAAGTGAAGAGCATACAAGCAGGAGAGGGACTGACTTTTTACATGGTCTGATAGTGACAGAACAAGGGGAAATGGCTTTAAGCTGAAAAAGGGAAGATTTAGATTAGATGTGAGGAAGAAATTTTTTACTCAGAGGGTGGTGAGACACTGCTGCCCAGTGAGGCTGTGAGTGCCTTGTAGGCCAGGCTGGAAGGAATCCTGGGCGCCTGATCTAGTGGCTGGCAATCCTGCCGGGAGGGTTGAAACTAGGTGATCTTTAAGGTCCCCTCCAACCTAAACCATTCTATTATTCTACAAATATAGAAGAACTAACATCTGAAAAACTGACATTTTTGCATCAATTTTGTCAGCAAATTTGTAAAATTGCCAACTCAGGGGATTTTGGCAGAAATCGGGCTGTGTGAAAACAGACTACATTTCTCTAAACGAGAGGGAAATAAATACATATTCACAACTTCGATGAACAGAATCCAAAATAATTTTATGTTAAAATATTTTAGTGCTATTAAAAGAAGAAATGCAAAAGGGATTTAATCACAATGGCTCTATAAAAACATGAAGAAACATACCTTGCTCCTAGAAGTCCTGCCAGATAAACCAGGGAGTCTCTCTCTGCACCAGTAAATTGGCTAAAAGAAAGAACACAGTCCACCAAAGGAGTAACTCCTTCCATTACTAGGACTGGTGTGAAAAGTGGATTGGCTTGGGGATCTAAGAGGAGCTGCTGTTCCACACACGTTACCTTAAAAAAGAAGATGATGTGGATAAAAACGCAAATCAAGCCAAATGGCAACAGAAAACCGCAATAACTCAGCAACTGTACTACGGCATTTATGGACTTGATAACAAGCAATTCTATTTCTATCACTGCATTTGATAATAGTTCTTTCACAAGCAATTAGACAAATTCTCTTCTAGGTAACATCAGCCTTGTTAGATTTGACTGACTTAGGCATTTTTCAGAACTTCTCAGTTACTACTCTTCCGACCCTGGAGGCTCCCTTGAAGTAGCTCACGGCACGATCTGACGGTCTGTATAGATTTACTTCACAGAAATTTATCTAATACTGAAAAATACTAACAGCATTTAATCTATGCCATGTGCCCCCCCCCTTAGTAAACAATGTTTGTTTGTTTGTTTTTACCTAAAGCAATAGAGCTGACTCATTCTCTGCCACAAGGCAGAAAGCTGTGGTAAGGATGTAGCAAGAAACAGTGCAAAGATAGCAAATGAAATCGTTATTAGTCAACTCCTTCTTCTTCAAGTTCATTATTTAGAGAATATTTTGAGAATTAAGGCCCGTGTAAACGTAACGAGGTTCAACAAAGCCAAGTACAAGGTGTTGCTCTTGGACTGGGGCAATCCCAGGTACGTATACGGACTGGGAGAAGAACTCACTGAAAGTAGCCCTGTCAAGAATGACTTAGGGGTTCTGCTAGATGAAAAACTTAACATGAGTCAGCAGTAAGCACTTGTAGCTCAGAAGGCCAACAGTATTCTGGGCCGCATCAGAAGAGGGGTGGCCAGCAGGGAGAGGGAGGTGATTGTCTGTCTCTAGTGTGCCCTCATGAGGCCCCATCTGAAATACTGTGTCCAGGTCTGGGGCCTCAGCACACAAAAAATGTAGTTTTTGGAGCAGGTCCAAAGGAAGGCTGCAAAGATCATCAGAGGGCTGGAACACCTTTCCTACAAAGACAGACTGATGGAGCTGGGCTCGTTCTGTCTGGAGAGGAGAAGGCTCTGGGGAAACATCATTACAGCCTTCCAATATTTAAAAAGGGATTAGCAAAGGGAAATCAACTTTTGACACAGCTAGACAGTGATAAGACAAGGGAGAACGGTTTTAAACTAAAGGAGGAGATATTTAGGTTAGATGTCAGGGAGAAGTTTTCCACTGAGAGGGTGGTGAGGTGCTGGAACAGTTTGCCATGAGAGGCTGCGGATGTTCCACCCCTAGAGGTGTTCAAGGCCAGACTGGACTTGGCCCTGGACAACCTGATCTAGTGCTCAATCTAGTGGTTGGCAACCCTGCCCTTGGCAGCGGGGTTGGAACTAAATGATTGTTGAGGCCCCTTCCAACCCAAGCCATTCTATGATTGTAAAATGCTGGCAGACCCTCAGACAAGAAACCTTTGAGTCATGAGTCTTATTGAACGAGCCTGTAGAAAACTTCATTTTTGAAATAGATAAGATACCATAAAGATGCAGAGGCCTTAAGGAATGCATTCATCTAGCAAATTTGAAATAAGACTAATTTCTCAACATCTTATTTGCAGATAAACCACCAGTAACTCTGCATTCTGGCAAGATGCATTTAAATAGATACGTTTACTGATTAGACTGAAAATATAGCTCTCTTACCAGCCATGTATTTGTGACAACATCACCAACAGTTGGCTTCACAGAGCACCCCAATAAAGGTACCACAGCATAGTCTGCAATGGCTTTGCTTTGCAGCGGCAGAATTTTCCCAGCATGCTCCTTAATCAGATCGGCAATGCAGGACTCATCCTCTTCTCCAAAACCCAAAAGAAGAAATCTCTTCCTGGCAAATAAACCTTCATCCAGCACAGAAGGCGTTCCCAAAGAACCATTACAGACAGAAGAATGATCCTCTTCTTGAACAGTCACATGAGTAACATCATTGAGGCTACCAGATGTTAGTTTCTCAGCTTCAACCAGAAAAAAAAAAAAAAAAGACTAGTTTGACAAGAACATCAAAGACAACTCAAAATAGCTTCATGGAGAAGGGATATCATTCTTTGCTTTCAATAAGCTTTTAGCTATAAAGATTTTTAGTTCCAAAATACGTCTCTTTTTAAATTTGACACCTAAAATACAATATTGAAGTTAAAATACTTTATTTTTCATAGCTAAATGCTTGAAAACTAGAATTCTACATGAGCTGTTCAACTGCCTATGGTATGCTGAGCCTTGAACCTACCTAATGTAGAATCATTATTGACATACTGCAAGAGGAAGTCGTCTTCTGCAGCTTTCTGGTGCTTTACAATAGTCATGGCTTTCTTCTTCAAGATGCTATTGTTTTTGGGAAGAACTAACTTTGCATCAGGTTGGTCCAAAATTGTATTCACTAACAGCTGGTAGTTTTGAGGGATATATTGCTCCACTGGACAGAGATAGCCTTTATTAAATGACTCCAGTAACCATTTTGCTGTCACTATATGAGGCCTGCAAAATAAAGTGTTACACAAACAAGTTACAGCAAATCTGGGAACTGTGATTCTCATTTCCCACTCCGCAAACTATGTAGACACACACGTATCTGAAGTCTGTAACTCCAGTACTAAGGCATGCTTAGCACACTTTACAGACTTTAAGACTTCATGCTTGAGAACAGACAGTTTCCTATTTATTTTCTACAATTTAATTATATCAACCCATAGCTGAGTTGCCAAATCCTCCCTCCTCAATACATTAATACAATAATATCTATTTTTCACCAATGAGAATACTTGTTTTCTATTTACAGAGACAACTCACAGAAACCCAAAACTTACAGTATTCAAGAGCACATCAGGAGGTAGTTGCAAATACCAGCTCTAATTCTTCTTATTTAAGACAAAAGCTACTTAGGATTTTCAAATCAATACATATTTTCTTGTTTGTAAGTTGGTGGGAGAAAGAAAGCAAGACAGAAGTAGACCTTAGGCAATACAGTTATCTTAACCTGTGAAGTGTCCTGTCCAAAAAGTGTTTCAGCTCGTCACTGTTTTCCCCCCCCAGAATGATGTGGGTAACATCTTCATTAAGTTGATTAAACCGAACACCACCACCACAGTTAATAAGCCTTCTCATCTTGTCCAGCTTCCTGCCACTGAAGCCACAAAGATAGACCTACAGTGAAAAAACAGCAAAGATAAAGGCTTTAAAGAAAAAAAAAAAAAAAGAATATTTTGATACAGTTTGTTACGACTGCTCTAGAACTCAGAAATAAGTGATTTAAGTTCAGAGAAGTGAAGAAAAGATAAAATGAAGCATTTAAAATTCAATTAATTTATCTTTGTATAGCATTCTAGCAACATTTGAATACTGAATAATTTAACAAGCACCCGGCCAAAAGTTAAACATGGAAGTTGTATCAACAAAACAAAGAGACAAAAAGCAAAAATCACACACCATTTCTGGAATCTGTTCACTACTGTATTTATGTCTATGGAAATGCAGGCATGTTATACGTTTAATATAATGAATTCATTTCATATGTGCCCGGCACACAAAAGCTACAGTACATAGACATGACAGAAATGTGTTATTTACTACCGATAAAGCAACATAATTTAGTCTAGCAGCAACTGCCAGCACCTCAACCTAGTTTGCTTCCACATGTTAAGACTGAACATTTGAAGCGTATATATTGTTAAACATACTCGACAGCCATCTAATAAATCTTCGGGGGCTTGAAGAGAACTTATGTCCAAGTTTTCCAACTCATCAGGAGGAGGATCCAGTCTGCTGCTCATAGCAGAACTACAAGCAGTTTCATTGACGTTACTCAAATTGACATTGGAAATGCAGCTGACGTCCGAAAGGGAATGAGCTTTAATTGAAATAAAAGAAGATGCATTAGTTTTGGCTTCTCTTTTTCCGTTATTTAACTGAAAAAAAAAAAATAAAAAAGAAAGCTGTCACACTTGACTTTGTTGCGCAAAAAGAAAATGCAGTCTGAAAAATAGATAAGTAGAGCCTTGGTAAAGCCAAGGGTTTTCTGCACACATTCAGAGTGGTGTTAGTAGCAATAGTAATTATGTGCCTTTTGTTTATTCCCATATAGATGCTACCTGTGAATCAACTGTCAATGAAAACAGTCAATTTTCAAAGTTTTTATTCCAGTTTGGTACACACCTGTTAGAAATAATCATTTCATAAGAAGAGAGAGCCCTCTCTGTAGTAAAAGAGCTCAACGATTTAAGAGAGTTACATATTTTTGTAACATCAAACCTGAATTCCCAGCACTCTATTGGTAGTGCTAACCTAGTGCATCATCGCTCAGTCATTTTGAGAAGTAGTAGTCAAAAGCAGGTATTTGAAAATAGAAACATATTTAAGCTGGCCGTGCCTTTTGTGCTATCGTATTTGTTTGCAAAATGCTTTCACCTTTCCTGCAATTTCTACAGAACAAACAAAGACGAATACACGAAAATCAGCATCTGTTTTCCCTTTAAGGCTATGATTTAATTCACAACAGACACATGATCTAAATTACGAATGTAGGCCTAGTCCTGTACTTTTAGGACTTAAAGATACACACTACTGATTCTTAAGCAGACAAGTACACCTAAATCAAATCAACTTTTAAGCAATTATTCACACATTTAAGTCTGTATATGTTAGAATATGCAACATACCCAAAAGCAATCTGTTGTGGTTTTTTGCATAAGCAAAGCAGAAGCCAAATTTGCAAAACATTATCACCAGAATTAGTAGAGCGCTCTCTACTTTTGTGAACAGTTCTTCCTTCTTACTATTACAAATGTTTCATAAAATTAAATTCATCTTAAAAGGTCTTACTTACTGTCAAGCTTGCTGGCGTGACTTGTGGGTGTTGAGGTACTGGGTGTATTACTTAGTTTTGATCCAGTCTCTATTTTATACATTGTCTCATCTTGACAGAAGCCTTTCTCAATGCTGTCAGAAAACCACTGCACAGGCACGCAGTGGACATTCCATTTTTTGGCACATTCATACTTCTGACCTTTCAAGGATAAACAAAATAAAAAATGCAAGTTACTAAAAGGCTAGTGCAATAGCATTCACTGAAAGATGGATGCACATTAAAATCCGAAAACTCAAATAACTGATGTTGAGGTGGAAGTTGTACTACCTTGAACTCATCTCATGAGCTGCTTATTTACTTGCCTTCATTTAAAGTTAGAGTGAAATCTCCTTGACAATGAGCTCGTGGGTACCGCATCACAGGGCACCAAACCATTCTAAAGCAGCAAAGCATGAAGAAGCCCTCTGCAGAGCTTTAATCAGGGTTCCCACAACTAATAGCATTGCTAACAGTATCTGATCTTACCATACACTTGATAAATTCCACCTACAAGAAGTTTTCACTTTTACCTTGCTCTGTCAACTGAATAAACTAATATACAGCCAGTACCAGCACATTCTAACATGCAGAAATCAGACTTAACTATCTCGTCTCAAAATTCTCATTCTACCAGTTTATGAAATATGAAGCTTCTTTCTTCTCACAACAGAAGTACAAACCTTTCTCCTTTCCAAGAGGGAAGGAAGGAAGCTTTCACCTTATCTTACAGGGAGTTCAGAAGGTATAAAGAATAGGTCGGTTAAAAAAAATTAAGTCATGAACTCACTATCCAATTCAAGCAACACGTAAATTAAGCCCTATCAAACTCCCCAAAAATGTAGTTTTTCTTCATTCTTCCTCCCCCTCTACAATTCTCCCTTTTTCTTCTGTTCCTCTTCAGAGTCTCTGTTGTCCTTCCTTCTCTTGTTCTCCTTTCACATGCCTTTAGAGCAAGGTAAGAGTGCCCTGTGCTACTCTTCCCATCAACACCACTTTTCTACACAGAAGTATCAAGAGCAACACTGAAGCAAACACAGAGATTGTTTAAACTTTTACACTTACGCGTGTTTACGCTACTTCGAGTCAAGAAAGAAAACCAACACGTACTCTGTAACTTTTACCTTTTGGTTCTTGAACTATGAGGTGAGTACATTCATTCATCTTGAGTTGCCCTGAATACCGCCCACCATGTTCAGTCGTGAGGCGCTGGACTTCTTTCCTGTCTGAACTACTTAAGCCAGTTACGCAAATTGTACAGCCAAGAAACACAGGACAAGCATAGTCTTCCATGTTAACATCAGTGTATCTCATCATGCTAAAGGAATGAAAGGGAAAAAACAAACAAGTTTTTTTTTTATCCAAGTAAAATCAATTAGAAAAAGAAAGAAGTGCGTATAACCGTAAGAATTACCAGACCCCAACGCAAAGTAAGTTTAACTTCGTTTTTGTTTTCATTACCTTTGCTGAGATTTATCCCATAGTGTCTTAACCCAAGAAGGAAGCAAAATAGGTTTTTTCAGAGAAGCAGCTACTAAGTATTTCTTGCTGCCCACTTCTCCTGCTATAAGATGAGTTACTGACACATTGAGGTCTCTGTACACACGTCCACCCATCATCTGCACGTATTTATGAACTTCTTCCTGAGTGGAGAAATTATAGAAAATCATCAAATGAAAAAAAAAATAAAGTACGCCACATTGAAAAATAAATAAATTTCAATTCTCAGTGGTTTCTTCTGAAAACTAATCAAAAATATCAATTGCATTTTATTTGCATTGATGGTAAACCATAATACATAACCTTAGGTAAAGATGCTACTACCATCAGTAAAAAAAATTACTGATGGTTCTTCTTTCAGGTAGTATAAATTAGAAGATGTCTGAATATATAAGAAGAAAACTTTAGGATAACCCATGTAAAGTACAGCTGGCTGGATATTTAATGTTTACCGTAGTCTGAAAAACCAGAAATACAACATGTTGTCTGCAGCAAGACAGCTGGAGACAAACTAGAAAACCAACTGATAGATCCATCAGCCAATAAAAAGTCCTTAAGTGTGCATATATTACCATATTAATGACTACTTTACACTGTTATATATGCTTATATAATATAGATAAATGTGCACATATAGATATACCACTACATACATGTTTTATATCACATATTATAAAAAGACTTCCTTTTTCTCCATGCAATTCTCTACATAAACAACAAATACTCTAGGCACCACAGAAAGATGAGATGTGTATAGGCACAGGCACAGTTACACTTGCATACACTACAACTGATGCCACAGCAATAAGTCATCTGAAGCAAATGTCACAGAAAAACCTGCTAAACCATCCACTGTGTACAATACATTACCCGAACATCTTTTTCTAAGGTGGTACAGGATATCGTTACATCAGCCATGGTCATGTTATATACAGGATACTCGGCTCTCGGGACACATCTCTGGGACTGCATGCAGTACAGGACTACCTGCGGTCCAACAATTCTACAACCAAGCTGCAATTAAATAACATGGAAAACAAACAAACAAAATAATGAAAGTGAGCAGAAAGTACGCTGGAGCAAGGAAGTCCTTCTTTGTCCCTGAGGAATCCCGGGGAAGGCAGGGCCCTTGCCTGTCCTTGTCTAGCATCACTAGATAGCTGACAGTTTTGTTTTTACATTTTGTTGGAAATTTGCACTATAACCCCATTAGACTTTCTGGGCTTGATAAAAGCAGTAGATGCTACAGCTAATGTGCCATTAGATTCCAGACAGCCCATCTTTGTCTGCTTGACAATTCCTTGCCTATCAAACAAAATTATGTTACTCAGGAGGAAAAAAGCAAGAGCCAGCTCCCTGATTCCAGCAAAATCAGAACTGACCACACTATTTAGTTTTCCACTTACTTCATAATAATCCTTACACTTTACTAGTTGTCTTCTTCTCCACTAAATACAGCATGCAGCAAAGTTTTAAAGATTTCATTTTGAATACTGCATACTACTCTATTTAGTGCAAGAAGAAAAAGTGTGCAGAATATAAGAACACTCATAACTGCTCCTACAAATGAAAGAATATAGCTGGTATAAGTTGATGTGTAGCATACCTTTTTGAGATGATCGAAAACAATCCCCGTGAAAGGATCACAAATGTAAAGGGATTTATCATTTTCTTTTATACTGAGTGCTGCTGCTTCTTCAAGAATCTGGAGATGTTCTTCTGACTGAAATTCTTTTATAGACTGCAGGAAAACAATGCATACAACCATATTTACTTAATTGATAAACCACAAATAGTTAATACTGTGAAAATTACAAAAGCACATCTACTTGAAACAGCTTGCAACAAAGCCACCCTCAACAGCACATAGCAGAACAGGCTTCTAAAGAGCCCCCCTTGACTCCCAGCTTTTCACAGTATTCAGACTTAAAACAACACTGCATACAAACTGAACTTGTCATATAGTGCCTTCAGCTCCCTCAAACCTCTCCAGGTGGGAAAAAGCTCCACGTTGTTCCTATCAAGCCTTCAGCAGCCTGAATGAGCAACCACCACCTGGACCTTCCTGGCCTACATGGCACTTTGCTCAAGGTCAGCAAGTTTTGACAGACTTACTTGTTCAACTTGGTCAATACAATCCCTCTCAAGCACCTCTGTGAGAGAAGTGCAGCTTTATTCCCAGACGTACACACACAGGCTGCATCTACCACAGATATCACCTCAGTGGAATTCCCAGCAGGCCCACAGCTTCCACCTACCTCCAGGGCTTTCAGGAAATACTCCGAGCTCCCAGAAGATTTTACGAATTTCACCAAGAACAGCTCCTTGCTGCCTTTCATCCTTTAACTGAGAAGCAAACCCCGGTGAGATTCCCGGGCCGAGCCCACCGGGAGGCCCCTTCCCCACGGGGCCCCTCCTCACACTGAGGCCCGGCCACGGCACTACACTCCCCACCGAGAGCTCCCACGCCCTCACCAGCTCCAGGACCGCTGTATGCCCGGCGCTGCCGGTGGGACGCTGTCCCCCACCGCACTCCCCGATACCAGGCCCACCCCTCACACAGCACCGAACACCTCCGCGGCGGGCGGGAAACCGGCAACTCACACTGCGCAGGCGCGGGGAGGACAAGGGGGGCGTGGTCTACTCGAGGGGCGTGGCCTGAGCGGGGAGGGGTGGGGCGATGCCGTGGGAGTTACGCCCACCGCGCCTGCGCTGCCACCAGGCGCCCGTTGGAGGCGTTGGCGTCGTCGTAGGGCGGGGAGGGCGCTTGCGGCGCTGTGGAGAGTAGGGGTTGGGTGTGGCCGGCAGCTGCCGCCTCACATGGGTCCTCACGTTCCTTCTGCTCTTCCCCTTTCATGGATTTCAGTTGGCCTCCACTCTTTAGTTGCCATTAGTGTTTCCTAACGCTTGCTGTTGCTTCCATACTGCCCGTACTGGAAGTGGTCATTTTGATAGAATATCCTCTCTGGAAAAGAAATGTTTTGGAAGGGCAGCAACAAAAAGTAATTCTAGTGAACTGTAGGACGGCAGCAGGAAGCGTTACCGTTTGGCCACGGGATGGCACCGTAACCTAAGAAAGGAGCAGGCTCAGGGTGTTGCCAGAGGTCAGCTTCTCTGGCACTAGAGGCAGACATTAAACATACTAAAAAGTTAACTTGGTAGGATCTGAGTGAGTTAAGAGGCAATCTGTGAAATAGCACTCTTCCCATCTCTAATAATGCACCAACCAAATGTAATATCAACCAAAATAGTGTGTCTGTTAATAGATAATTAGGGACAAGCAGTCCTCACTTCAGGGCACTGAAGTTGTTCGATGGCCCTGTGTTACCAAATGGTGCTGGTTCTTTGCTTGTAAGCCCCTGAGTTTGACTGCCTGCTCTTTCGACATTACAGTAACCTGTTATGAAGAGGGATTTCTCTTCATTTTTCATTCTTACAGGCTATTCTAAACAAGGAGATGGAGGAGGGTGAAAGGATTGAGAAGTCTTGTGTGCAAAAGTTAACCACCTTTATTGAATTGCATGGTACAAAATATGGCTGTCCTTTGGAAGTCTTTAACTAGATGCACCAGTGCTGCCAAATACTGTATTTTCTGTTTTCTTCTTGAATGTGGATCAAATTTCACTACAGTAACTGATATCTGGCTTATTGTAATTTGCTGAAGTACGGTCCCTTCTCAGTGGGGAAGGTTGTGGATGCCCCCTTACTGGAAGCATTCAAGGCCAGGCTGGATGGGGCTTTGAGCAGCCTGGTCTAGAGGGAGGTGTCCCTGCCTAGAGCAGGGGGTTGGAACTAGATGATCTTAAAGGTCCCTTCCAACCCAAACCGTTCTATGAGTCTAAGAAGTGACAAGCTCTTGATAAGCTGCTGATCTGTTAGGCCACAAATCTCTACATTTCAGCTCTGTGCTGAGGAAACTGCTTGTCCCTCGGAAAGATCCATGCTGTAGAAGAGAACACTGCAAAGGACTGGGGCTCTTTTTTTTACATACTCTCAGAAAAGCTTGTCAGTGTGCTCTTGCACGTTTGACTGTTGCGCTTTGCTCCTGCAAAGCTAATCAATACCCTACTTGGCACCCAAGCGTTCTATAACATGTAATTCCTTAAAGACAAAGTATCTTAGGATCCAAATAAAAATTCTTGCCAAGAGCAGAATAAAATATGAAAGCATTTTATAAAAGTACTCTAGAAGAGACAAAACACACACACACGCAAACAACCCTTGCTATGTTACTGCATGTAGCTTCCTGCCTCTTTAGAAAAGAAATGCAGATGTTTGTCTTTTTATGTTGAAATTACCCAATTTCTGCTTATACTGATGGTAGTAATTGCTGCACAGTGTCTTAAAAAAGAATGTGCAGCTGAAAAAAAACTTCTGAAAGTGTAGTATAGCTTTGTTATGCTTCCCATGTGGAAGTAGTCCAAAAGTGGTGCTTAATGTGACAAAACACAATAACTAGTGGCTTGATAGGCAAATATTTCCCTATTTCACTTCCTGCCTTCAAGAGCACTTGGTAATGTAAAATTTCTTTAGGACTCTTTGAATTATTTATTTGAAAAATTTATTTAAAAAAAAAAAAAAAAAAGGCTATCCAGAGCATTTAGGAAACAGACATTACCCTGCTGGATAAGAACAGCAATTAAAATATTCATTTTCATTTCTCATCTCCAGAGTTGTCCAAAACCAAATGTATTTGGGGAAATGTAAGAAATTATAGAAATGCTATGGAAACTTGGTCTAAAACAATTTGAATCATGACAAAGGTATGATCTTAATCACCTGAGTACCCCCTTATTTCACGTTTTCTGTGTTCAGGTGCTCTGTCAGATCTGACTTTAAGGGAAAGCCCAGTCATAGTTGAGCATCAGTCTTGCTAAATATGGAGGAATTATGGAAGCTTTTGCTTTATATAAAACTCCCACAAAGCAGGAAAAAAAAACCAAACAGTCATAGACCCTAAATGATGCCTTCCTCAAAAATGAGAGATGCTATATTTTTTTGGCTCTGTGGATCAGTGAATCCTTTTACTTTTTTGTGTGTGTGTTTGTTTTGAAAAATGTCTATAGCATGTTCTTATCTTTAAAAAGATCTGGGTGAAACATTTTCACACCTTTAATGCTGTGGTGTTCTTGCAGCCATTACCGTTGCATGAATGTCACATTTTAAAGCTGTTATTTTACGTAGACTAAAAAAATGACAAACAAAATCACTGCACTAAGAAACTAAAACAACTCTATTGAGTCATTATCTGCACCTTATCCAGCCTGGTTAAAGCTCTGTATATATTCTTTATTTTTAAAATATTGTAAACATGTTGATTTTCTGATCAATGATAGAGCATTGTACTCATTGTTAATATAAGTAGTATATAAAACCACAGTTTATTAAAGAGCACTCTGAAATATCAAACTCCTAATTAACTTAGATGGCAACACTTAGTAGCTCAGACTATTGTTAGATTATTATGAGGAAGATCTGAAAGGCTGGTAGTCAACCATACACAAAGGAAAGTATGCCTTGAAATATTGGAATCTTTTCAAAATGCATAAAATTTTCCCATACCGATTGTAAAGATTCTTCATCACAGTCCTCAAAAATTTATGCAACCAGGCTAATAAAAATAGGACCAAGACAGTTTAAATGAATGAAATATCTTGTGTAAAGTATGGTGAACAGATGTTTCCAAAGAAGCAATATCATTTTCTAATCTCTAGTTCACTTCAAAAGATCAGTTTATAAGTCTGCTAGGTTAGACTCTCAGCTTAGGTATGTTTCTGGTCTCTGTAGCACATAACTATGCTTCTACATTCACAAAAAAAAAAGCTTTTTTTTCCTTTTTTTTTTTTGCCACACAATCCTGTGTTACTATATCTACATAGCTAATTTGATACATCCATTTCATTTATGTACAATTCCCCACTGTTATGAGCAAATGAAAGCTTTGATAGTTATGTGTGCCATGACCTTTTGCAGATACATTAGAGACAGTATCCAGAAGAGATTCTCCAGGCTTTCGTCATAGACTTGACTTCAAAAAAGTCAGTTCCGCTTTTTTGCTAGGCACAACTTACAATGCAGCAGAAACTTCTTGCTCTCCAGTAGACTGTGTGTAGGTAGAGCTAGCTCGTTCAGCTGTATCGGCATAGAAGACTGGACAATATTTAGACAAGTGGGATGCAATCTGCTTTCGGAAAAAGCTATGAAGATACTTCCTAAATTTTTCTCCAGCAAAGGCATAAATCACAGGATTGATACAGCAGTGGATCATTGAAATTGTTTCAGTCACTTGGGTTGCTTTGTGCAGTTGACCACTGATTTCACAACTAGTGATAGAAAATGAATCTTGAAAATCACGCAAGAGAATACAAATGTTGTATGGTGCCCAGAAAAAGAAGTATACAATCATGATGATAAAAATAAGCCTGACTGCTTTATTTTTCTTCTCATTCCTACATTGTAGCAATGTCTTTATAATTTGTGTGTAGCTGCAAATCATAATGAGCATAGGAATAACAAGTCCTAGGATGTTCATCTTTAAGGCCAGGAATTGCTTCCATTCATCTCTCTGGTCTGATGGATAATGAGCACTGCATGTATACCGTGAATTTTCCTTTTGGGTTTTGTGAAATACTATTCCAGGAACAGAGGCAAAAAGAGCAACAGCCCACGTGACAATGCTGGTGAGGATGCCGTAGGTCACTGTCCTAGCTTTTAAAGCAAACACTGCGTGAACTATGGCCAGATACCTGTCTATGGTCAACAGGATTATGAAGAAGATGCCGCTGTAGAAGC